>NC_060160.1:23389951-23401145 GCF_021292245.1 Micropterus dolomieu | reverse complement strand
TGTCTCACCTCTACCCAGTAGGCTGTGTCCCTGGGGAATGAAGACCCGCCTACTTCCTGGTTTCTGGGGTGCTGACATCTGTACCGCCCATTGGTTCCCTCTGTTTTCCACTCAACCAATGGCTCGTCACCACGTTAATTACCTCCCGCTCATAAGGAGAGTCCACCTGTTGCTCCAGGCAGCTTGTCACTGCCTGTTGACTTGTGTGCCGCTGGTATTGACTGCATAGCCTGTCTGTTGTACTTTGTGTTTAGTGGAACTATCTACCTTCCTTGCCTATTAGCTGTACATTGTGTTTAGGTAAACATTGGCATACCTTTGTATGTTAGCTCCACATTTGGGTGCAGTGGAGAAATTCACTTATTGTTCTGTTTACTATTGTGTTAGTTTTCACCAGGTGGAGTGGGTGCTGTGCTCTTTGTGTTCTTTTGTAGTAAGAATCAACCCTGTTTAAAACGATAGATAGGTACAGGCCTCCTTTTGAGGACCATTTTATTTTAACTTGGTTTGTTATTTTCGCAGCACCCTCGTCCACCCTCCTTTTGGGTTTTTTGTTACCTGTCTACATCTCTTCTGTTACCAATAAATGTTACCTTGTTTAAGATCTACCAGTTGTGCCTATATGTTTATGGCCCCCACACCCCTAGACCAACAGGGGGTCGTAACAGTAAGGAACATACTGAAAATGAAAGCAGTAGCGAGCACACCAGTATTATTTTCTGCAGGGTAATGGTTATAAAGGGTTAGGAGTAGTTTTGATTCTTTAAACATCTAGCTGTCTCTTGCTAGTTCTCCAACATTGCCTACCCTTAGCTTCAGTAGAAAAGTCTAACTTTTTGATGAACTTCACCCACACAGCGCAGGAGGGACACATTTCAGTTGGCAGATAATGTCTGAGGATCACAGATCTCCCAGCACTTTGCTATTCATAGAGTAGTTGTTTAAACTGTTTTTCAAATGTCACTTCAGTCAAACTGCTCTCCCAGGTTAGCAGCACACCTGTTGTGCACGCACACATGCATAATAATGACTACACTTGTCGGAAAACTTTCCCTCTGACAGCTTCATAGTTTATGTTCCTCATATTTACAAATTCATTTCTGTAAAAAAAAAAAAAAAAAAAAAAAAAAAAAATCAGCAATGCTCAAAGAAAAAAAGGTGTGGAATATATACAGGCAGATTTAGCCATGCAGTTATCTAAAAAGGTTATTCTGGCCATCAAAGGAAAAAGTAAGGACATCTCTATTCATATAGTAATACTGTATTACATTTCACATGATGCCAAGTCTTCTCAGCCAAAGACTCTTATCTCCTCGTGCTGTAAAGTGTCTCTCTCTCCATCTCCATCTGTGTATGTGTGTGAGTGATAGCTGGGTATTACAGGAGGGGGGAGGTAACTATGTCTAGCAAGGTGTTGATATCTGAAGTTTTAAAACAATCTCATTCAATAGAGTCTAGAGGCTTTAGGGGGGAGAAGTTGTTTTATCGATACTGTTAAATATACTAGGAAATATTTAATGAAAAATAATTTTTCATAGGGCCAGTATATTTATGTGTGTGTGTTTCTTAATGTCTGTGAATGTGGAGCTTCCTGTTCAAAGGTCATGTTTTACAGGAAGGAAAGTATATCAAAATAGTTAGCGAGAGGTGTCAGAGGTTTTTAAAAACATGGATTTCCAACCTCATCTCCACCACAAACAACAACGGGGGTGTCACTAGTGAAGTGTCAAGGAGAGTGCAAACAAACATTATGCTGTAAAGGAAAAAGGCTGCTTCTTTTAAGTTTTAAGATTTTTCAGATTTCATGCTCTGATGGTTGGAAAGGAAAAGGGCTGCTTCTTCCCATGATGCAATGAGCTCCACCTCTTCATCTGGGTTATGGTACTGACTCAACTTCTTCCCTCTTCCATAGTTTTGTGCTTTGTCATCCCACTCCTCTCTCCCTGTCACTTTCTGGAGGTTCCTGGCTCCCACCTACAAGTTGAGGCAGATGGCCACCCACTCTAAGTTTAGGGTCTGCTCAATCTTTCTACCTGTTAAAAAGGTTTGTTTTTTTTTTTAACCAGGGCAACGCCACCTAGGCTTTTGTCATAAAGCCTGGGACCTCTTTACATTAACCAAGATTTAAATGTAGTAAAGTAAAAATATTAAAGACTAAAATATCAAAAGCTATGTTCTTCTAGAAGAGCAATTACAAAACAGTGGTGTTTAAAATTAAGTCAACACTTAAAGATATTAAAAACAGTGTCTTTGTTAAAAACCTTTATTTGTGCGTCTCTGCTGGTCTTCTCTGCCCAGAAGCTTCGCTTCTTTGCGCCGGCCAAGCATGCAGAGGGAAACTCAAGCAAAGTCAAACATCCTTTTTCAAATACACTTGTTAACATTGATTAAAACTGACCTCACAGAACAAACACCAGTCTTTCAAGGGACTTTGACCGCTAGCAGACAATGTTTGTATTTGGTCTCGGTGAAGCATTGTTTCACACCGCTTTAGTGCTACTGCCGCTGCTCACGCCTCGTCTCCCCATGCCCTACCATGCTCAGTCACCGCTCTCCTTTGTCTCTTGATCTTCAAACATTTGTACACTTCGAACAGCAAGATGAATCCCTCCTCCAGACGAATGGTCCCTTCGCTCCAGCTTCTCCTCTGATTTGCCACCTGAATTGTCTGTCCAACTCAGCCACAGGTGCCTTGCAATAGCATTAATTTGGGCACCAGGAGCGAGACAAGGCCAAGTCAGAGACACTAAAAAAGCAGCACCAAAGCAACACAATAAAACAACAAAAAGAGAGAACACTACATAGAAGAACCTTCACAACAGTAAATAAATATGGGCACTGCAAAACCAAATCACACTGTAAAACATGCACCAAACACAAAATAATTATCTCACTCGACTGGCTCACATAAGTACTGTATTATCAGGAAAATGCACTTAAGGTATTAAAAGTTGTCCTGTGTGACTGTTCACAGGGTACACCACCCTCATACAGAAGTTCACTCATTAATTTAAGCTAATATCATCTGTCTGTCTACTCGTGTTTTGCTGTGGTCTTTTTTAAAAACTTAAGAAGACTTTTTGTCTTTATTGCCATCAGAACATAAAGTCTGAAAAATATTATAACTTAAGAAGTGGACCTTTTCCTTACTCCTGTCAGAAAATATGTTTTTGTTTTCGCTTCCTTTGACACCTCACTACTGAGGTTGGAAATCCGTGTTTTTAAAAACTTCAGATAGACACTTCTTGCTAGTTATACTACAACTCAACTCTTTATATATTCTTTACCTCCTGTAAAACATAACCTTTGATCAGTAAGCCTCATACACACTCACATTGAGAACTGTGTCTCACTATCTCCACCCCTTCTTGTCTATTTAAGTGTGTTTCCCCATTGTTTGTTGTAAGTCCATACTTTTATTTATGCCAAGCATTTCAGCCTGTTTTGTGTGCTTTAGAGTTCCTACCTATGTGTCTGGACTCAAATTGGATCATTTGGACTTGCTTCTTTTTTTGTATTTGTTTGCCTTGTGCTGGACTGCTCACCTGTTTTTTGACCCTCACCTGTCTCCTCTCACCTTAAGCTTGCTCATCTTTTTATTGTATGATTAATAAACACTGTAAACTTAATTTGCTGTCTGGTGTTCTGTGTCTGGGTCCAAATCCCTTGTTTCTGGTGTCTGCGCTTGAGCTGACAATATTCAACAGTATTGATTTCTGGTTAAATGTTTATAACGCAGTGGATATGATTTGCATCTATCCTGATTGACAGCTCGATGTGGTAACAATTTGTTAATCAAAATATATCCATGCCCTAAAGCATACCCTGCTTCATTGTATATTTTACTCTAAATGGGACCATAATTTACAAAATGACAATCATGCTGTAATGAAAAAGACTTGAAACTAGTGAGTGAGATCATAAACTCATTAGGAAAGTGTTTACTGAGGTAATAAATCAAATGAGAAGTAGGGTCATTTTCTCATTGACTTTAATGCAATCAGGCTTCTTTTTGCAACCAGTGGAGTTGCTCCCTGCCGGCCATAAGAATGCAGGTTTAAGGCACTCCAGCATTTTTCCTGTCGTTCCTGACATGCTTCCTCACTTACTGTCAACTTGCCCTCCATCAATTCCCTGCATGCTACCCTGACCTTTGAAACCTTTGTATCAGTATCACATTCTATTAAAAGAGTTTTGTAGAGGAGTGGCGATTCCACCGAGGGCACAGAGGAGGATACTTCGGCCTGGTATTCTATAGAGCGAGCAGGTGCTGTGGTACTTCTCTCCCAGCTCTTTTGTACAGCCCTGTTAAGAGTAACATATTTATGTGGTGGGAACATTCTGTTCTTTGGATATGGAAACAGATTAAAACATACTTGAAGGCCTTGTACATGAATAGCCCAATCTGCGACAACCATGCCTTTATACCATCCAGCATGGATTCAGGGTTTGCTTCCTGGAGGGAGAAGGGAGTACCAGGGTGGAGACTTTATGTCCTTTGAGCAATTAAGAAACAAACATGATCTCCCTGCCTCGCACCTTTTCCGATATATCTACAGATCTGGAGCTTTATAAGGTTTCATATCTACATTTGCAGACATACCACAACATCATGCGCTTGAAAGGACAATTATTGTTGGACCACGATGCAAGACACTTATTAGTCAGGAAGCAGTCACCCCAGAAAGGTATAGAACAGACACAGAAATTGGTGTACCCCCCATGGAGGAAAATGTCTTGCGAATATTCACTGGTGCTGAGTAAGCGCTAGACTTAATCTGATACTATTAAAGTTATACATAGGTTGCAGTACTCAAAATCAAAGTAATCAAGATGTTTCCCAGTGTATAAGCAGTGTGTTACAAAGCACAAAGCAAGTAAACGGCAGGCACTCTATGGATAGTAACACTGGCAACAGGTTCTGTATGCAACACAGCTAAGTTTAGTTAATTTTATATACCTGATACATCTAATTTTGCAGGGATACTTTGCCATGCGAATTCCCTCCTGTTGATGAGTGTCTGATATGGCTTGGAGACCAGTGTTTAAGGGATCTGAGGGAGGGTGATTGCGTGGGATATACAATAAACACATTCTCACTCCCGTCACATATTGACGCTTGGTCAAGGCCCCTTGGGGTAGCTTTTTAACGCCCTGGGTACCCCATTTGTGTCATTTTTAGACGATTAGGGTTCCGCGGTCAAGTTAGCAATGCTTAGCAACAACAAATATGCAACGTCTGGTAAAGTAAGCAACAATAAATGTGCAATGTTATACTTTCAAAATAAAACGCTAGTGTTTCCAAACATCGACATTTTGAAATGTCACGTTATTAAAGTCATGAAACGCTGAAATTTGGTTAGGTTTAGGCACTTGGTTAACGTTAGTAAAAGATCATGGTTTGGCTCAAAATAACTACTTAGGTCAGTTAATACGTAAGCTAACTTCCGTCACTTGCAATTTACGTAACTCGCGTAACTTAACCTCTTAACATTCCAATGGCCTGCCAGTGACACACTGTTTGAAAGCTAAAATCCTCGTGATTCGACCCATGTGAACCATTTCAAGATACGATCACCACAGCGGGTACAATCAGCGCCTCTGTCAGACCAGCCAGTACATCAAAAGTGATGCGACTCACCTATGAAGCCTCATAATAATCCACCAATCATTATAATCCAACAAAAATGGTCTTGTTACGTTGTCAAAGGTCCAGACGATCCAATCCAGTAAAAACATTTAGTCCAAAATACATTATTTCATCAATAAATCCCCAGGGACGGCTGCGGTATCGTTTCATATCTGCCGGCAGAAGTGGCTCGTATGTCATTATAACTGTAATAACTCTGATATTTTGTATTAAAATTAGCCTCTGAACTCTAACCTTTCGACTGACAGCTAATTTGCCCCAATAGGAGCTCACATGTCCCTTTCACAGCCTTCAATAGCCAAAGAGAGCCTGCGCTGTAAGAAAGGGCCAGCCCCTATTATTTTGTGGGTAGGCCGAATGCAAATAACGATATACAGCTTTAAGTAGAAAGTTCATGATCTAACAGCAAAAAAACACATCTGCGTCGAACTACCGGCTAATATGGAGCGATGCAGCAGCAGCCAAGGGACGGTGCTGTGTTAGAAAAAATACGCTGAGACATACACTTAGAAAAACATGTGTAAAACAGTCATTTTTCATGGTATTGGTATGAAATTAAAACTAGGATTAGGTAAGGCTTTATGCTGTGACCAGCTACCACTGGAGTTATTATAAACCTAGAGTCTCCGGACCTCTAGGTAGTTTTGAATAATTATACAATTATCACTAGTGATCAGTTCACTCAATTATCTTAAATCAATCAGTCAGTCTCATATCTAAAGGGTCAGTTCTCTTGGCAGGGACGTAGAAATAGGCAACACACCCAGTTCTTGATTATATTACAGTGAATTTATTCTCTAACTAATGTGATAAAAAGATGGTTGAATACCGGGAAAATAATTGCTGAACAATGAGAAATGAAGGTTCGATTGTGGGAAGCATTTGACTCATACGGCATAGAAGAACTAATGAAAGTAAGCTAACGCTATGAGTTTAGGAGTTAAAAAGGACATCCCTGAACACAGAATGTGTGTTAAGTCTTACTGCTTGTCGGCGGCCTGCTTGGCCTTTTGCTGGTCCCACGCAAGCTGCCCGATCCTGGCTTTTTGCTAGGGATTCTCCGGGGTTCTCCGTGTCTGATTGAAAACGCCTCCTCCGACTAGGAATTCAGCTGTTTTCAGGTTTCCTTCATTGCCGCTGGTGAGACCACGTGGCTTGGTCTGACCTCGGTGAAGTTGGCTCGACGAAAAAGGCTTAAAATGGAACTTGGTCATTCCTGAATTAGTCCAGTGTAACTTAACGGACTGATAACTTTAACAAAACAAAAGAAATAAAGAAAATAAAACAAACTGAGGGGCAGATCAATGTCTCGGCACTTCACGTGTGTAGCTTCAAGCGAAACAAAAGGCCTGTCTCGCTGGCCGACTCTGATGGCATTGCCTGGCGAGGCACGCCGAACGCGTGCCGAAGCGTCCAGAGAGCCGAGCCGAGCAGAGCAGCGGAGAGAGAACAGCGAAGAAGAAGAGAGCCGCGATGTCGCGCGTCACTCTTTTGTTGCCTGGGGCGTGCTTCCCCAGGGGGCGTCTCAGGTTTCCCGAGGGACTGCCTAATGTCTAAAAGAAAATAAATCTATTTGCGCGTATTATAATCAAATATTTTCCACAATCAAACCTCAATGGTCAAGTTAAGCATTTGGTAACAGGAAACAATTGTCACATTATTGGTCAGGATATTTATACATTTAATGGCATTTCCAACGAGGGTATGTAATACTTATTTCGTCCACTTGGGGGAGCTCAGGTTACATGAGGAAAGCTTAGATTAATCCAAGATCATCTCTCCTTAGGAACCGGGGAATATTGTTGATTCATCCTTAAATTCAAGCTGGCGATTAAGGGTATAGTAAGACATTTCTTTATCATCATTTCTAAAGGAATTTTGTAGGAAACTATTACGAACAAGCATTGATTACATTAGATGAAGGAGTGTCTTGCTGAAAATAAAAACACAGCAAAAGTAACTTTCTTTTCAGCACTAATATCAACAACAGAAGGCAACAGATAACAACAGATGTTAACATAACTACTCAAATAGAGGCAAACGTAATCAGGTAACTAAAGATTTAATTAAACTTAATTAAATGCTTTGAGTCTTTGGAGACTGCAGTCCTTGGTCATCCAAAGTTCAGCTGTCTGGATCATGTCACACTTGGGTGAGACAGGGGTTTTCTTTTTGATGTGGTAATAAAACAAAACAGAAGGTCAGTTGCCACGGAAACATGTGTGGGGGGGCCAGTTTTGATAGGCTGTTCAGGGAAATGCTAATGGCTGGTTCGTGTCCCTTTGTCAGTTTAACAGTCAGGCCCCACGTTATCAGCTTCGGAATCAAAAAGGTGCCAGTTTTATGGTCGGGCTAGCAACTTTGACCCCTCCCCTTCTTCTCTGGGGGAGGAGAGAGAAATTTGGAGTAGCTCCAAATTTATTCAATATAAAATGCACAAATCCACACCGTTGTTCACTACATTACAAAGTGCTTTAACAAGTGTAAAGACAATAATACCCAAAAGACAATAATACAAAAACAATAAGATAAAAAGATAAAAGCAAGAAAACATTGAAAAGACTAAAATACACGTTTAAGATAAATATAAAATAGGTAAAATAGAATAAAATAAAAGGAATAAAATAAAGTCTCTCCTATAAAAGTATGTTTTAAGAAGGGACTTAAAAGAGTTCACTGACTCAGCCGACCTGATTTCCTCGGGGAGGCTGTTCTAGAGCCTCGGGGCCCTGACAGCAAACGCTCTGTCCCCTTTAGTTTTCAGTTGAAACTCTGGAACAGACAACAGACCCCTGCCCGAGGATCTCAAGGTACAAACGGTGTGTATGGGACTAAAAGGTCAGAAATATAACAAGGCGAGAGGCCATGGAGAGCTTTAAAAGTGATCAATAAAATTTTAAAACAATTCTAAAACATACTGGGAGCCAGTGTAATGAAGCTAAAATCGGGGTAATGTGGTCATATTTCTTTGTTCTGGTTAAAAGCCTGGCAGCTGAGTTCTGGACAGTCTGGAGTCGATCAGTAGATTTTGGGTTAAACAAGTGAAAAGGCTGTTGCAGTAATCCAGGCGTGATGAGATGAAGGCGTGTAAAATGGTCTCTGTGTCCTTAAAAGTTAACATAGATTGAATTTTTGCTATATTTCTAAGTTGATAAAAACATGATTGAACAAGCTTTGTGGTGTGCTGCTCGAAATTTAAATTACTATCAAACCAGACACCAAGGTTCTTTGCAACAGGCTTAATGTGATTTACTAGGGAACCAGCAGATGGCAATACTTGTTTTGCCATCTGACCCGATGACCAGGATTTCTGTTTTGTCTGAGTTCAGTTGGAGGAAATTATTTGACATCCATTTTTTAACTTCACAAAGGCAGTCGGTAAGTGAACTCAGCATTCCAGGGTCTGTGGATCTGACGGGCAAGTACATTTGTGTGTCATCAGCATAAATATGAAAAATACCATGTTTATGGATAATATGTCCAAGGGGAAGCAGATACAAGGAAAACAAAATGGGTCCTAAGACCGACCCCTGAGGCACACCCAAGTGGCAACCTCGGGCTCTCACTTCCGATACCAATGCGGAAGTATCTGAAACTGCAATTCATCGAGTGGCCACTTGAGGCTGGCTGCAGAAGGGAGTCAATCTCCATTGACCCCCATGTTAAAATGCCCAATTTCACAGCAGAATAAAACATGTTTACAGCCTGGTTCATAAAATCGTTTTAGTGCATATCGCTAAGTTTGCCCTTCGTGACAACTGTGAGGGGGGTGAATTTTTTTTATAACTCACCTGTTTAAATTATATTAAGCCTTAAAGCTCTGCATTATTAGGGGCGTGGCCGCGTTGATTGACAGGCGCCATTAGCCGCTGCCACTGTTAGTGCTCGGTCCGCCGCCTGTTAGCCTCACTCAGCTACATGGAGCTCTGAGGCTCAGCCTGTCAGAGCCTTTTGGACATTTCTACATGCAGATACCGGATGAATAATGGCAGGCTGTGCAGTTCATTGGAGAGAGAACCTCCAGGAAATCCGTGTTCTACTTAGTGAGTGAAATTCCTGTATTTTTTTATGTGTTAACATTTAACAGGTATCGCTGTCGGCATATAGCTTAACGTTAGCTTGTTGCGCTAATTAGTGTAAGTAACGGTAAGTAAGTTAGTGTGTTCTAACCGCAGCTTTTAATGAGTCAAAGACAAGTCAGCAAGAAGGGAGAAGCCAAAATGTAACGTTATTAGATTAACCTTAGTGTTAGGGTGATAATGCTTTGAAGAAAAGGCGTCTGTGAAGTTCAATTCAATTTTATTTATATAGCACCAAATCACAACAGTTATCTCACAGCGCTTTTCATAAAAGAGCAGGTCTAGACCGTACTCTGTGATGCTATTTACAGAAGCCCAACAGTTCCCACCAAGAGCAAGCACTAGGCGACAGAGGCAAGGGAAAAACTTCCTTTTAAGAGGCAGAAACCTCGAGCAGAACCATGGCTCAGGGTGGGCGGCCATCTGCCTCGACCGGTTGGGGTGAAGGAGAGAGAGGGAGAGAGAGAGCGAGAGGGCAGGAGAGAGAGACAGAGAGAAAAAGAGAGGGATGTAAGGAGAGAGAGAGGGGAGGGAGGCAGCCTACACAATATACACACAGAGGTACAGACAGTAAAGGTGATGTTGCTGTAGACTAAATGAAAAATGGTACAGATATTTAGAGTAGTGTTAATAGTAACAATCGTAATGTTAATGATTATAATAACAATAATAACAATAAGACTAGCAACAATAGTCGTTGCAGCAGAGGGTGTCGAGCAGGAACACGAGGGCAGCAGGTGACCCGCAACCACAGATCCAGACTCCACAGCTCCAGAGCCAGAAAACCTGCAGGAAGTGATAGGAGAGAGGAGAGAGACGAGAAAGCACAAGACTACCAGAAAGGGGAGAAGTTGTGTTAGTAACATGCAATAATGGGATGAGGTTGCATACAGAGGGAGAGAAAGTAGAGGAGAGAGGAGCTCAGTGCATCATAGGAAATCCCCCGGCAGTCTAGGCCTATAGCAGCATAACTAAGGGATAGTTCAGGACTAACCTGAGCCAGCCCTAACTATAAGCTTTATCAAAGAGGAAAGTCTTAAGCCTACTCTTAAATGTGGAGATGGTGCCTCCTGAACCCAAACTGGAACCTGGTTCCACAGGAGAGGAGCTTGATAGCTGAACGCTCTGGCTCCTAGTCTACTTTTGGAGACTCTAGGAACCACAAGTAACCCTGCATTCTGGGAGCGCAGTGCTCTGGTGGGGTAGTAAGGTACTATGAGCTCTTTAAGATAAGATGGTGCCTGACCATTAAGAGCTTTGTAGGTAAGAAGAATGATTTTAAATTCTATTCTGGATTTTACTGGAAGCCAATGCAGAGAGCCTAAAACAGGAGAAATATGATCTCTTTTCCTGGTTCCTGTCAGAACACGTGCTGCAGCATTCTGGATCAGCTGAAGAGTCTTAACGGACTTTTTCGAGCAGCCTGATAATAAAGAATTGCAGTAATCCAGCCTAGAAGTAACAA
>NC_060160.1:23376121-23389851 GCF_021292245.1 Micropterus dolomieu | reverse complement strand
ACCAGTAGATAGGGAGCTGTTGAAAACAGAGATCAAATGGGGCCCAACAGAATCTATTAATTTCAGTAAAAACTTTGTAGGTATTACATCAAGTGGGCTGGAGGACACTCTCATTTGTGATACTGTTTTTAAAAGCTCAGACAAATCAATGGGATAAAACTGGTTAAAACTCTCTTGTTGCTGGTGAGGAACCTCAGAGTAAGAGGCTGCGGGGGTAATAGAGGCTCTGATTGATACCACCTTATTGGTAAAATAAGATAAGAATAATTCACAGTCATCATTACTTCCAGCTGAGGCACAAGGAGGGGTTGGGTTTACCAGCTGATCCACAGTCTTAAACAGAAACCTGGGATTGTGTTTATGTGTAGTAATGAGTTCAGAAAAATAGTGTGTTCTCGCATCCTTAACCATGTTATTGTAGTTAATTGATAAATCCTTCAGACTGAGGTAATGGACTTGGAGACTGGATTTTTTCCATCTGCGCTCTGCTTTCCTGCATTCCCTTTTTAGGCTGCGAATGCTGTCATTTATCCAGGGTTGCTTACTAGCTGTAGATGTAGGCCTAACCTTTAGAGGAGCAGTTATATTTAGTGACGACAAGCAGATATGATTGAGAGATCAACCAGATTGTTGCTGTTGGAATCAGACAGGTGTTGGCTTTGGCTCTGAAAGAATGCGCAAAACTTTGAAACGCTTTGTTCATTAAAGATGCGAGAACACACGGAGCTTGGTGAGGCGGCATGAGTAACAGGCGAATCGCAGCTAAAAACAATACGTCTGTGGTCAGATATGGTCATGTCCACATGTCCCTGGGTGTCATGAGGAAATGCTGACACCCAGGGTAAAAACCAAGTCCAGTGTATGACCACGGTTATGTGTTTACCCTTTGACATGTTGTTTGAAGTTAAAAGAAGTGGTCATATTTAAAACGTCAGTTGCATTAACATTGGTGGGGTCATCAATATGAATATTAAAATCGCCACAAAGAACAATTCTGTCATAATTTAAAACCAAAGTTTATTCTGGGTGCTGGAGTTGGTGCAGTTGTCCTAATCCTTAAGAGATTACTAATATTTCTGTGTGGGATGTGCACATTTCGGTTTACTGGTCTATGCGTGATGATGACAGGAATAGAAGTCTTTGGAACAACGCTGGGAGCAGACAGCTTTACATGCCAGCAGGTGGAGACAGTTGTTTGTGGCAGTGAGCCAGAGATCTGTTCAGTGAGCGGTGGTGTGTCCAGGTGTGCTGCATGAATGATTAGTCATTCACGTAAGTCATGTGTGGACCGCACCACATGCTGTTTGTGAGCAGCTAACATTTCTGAGCCCTGTTTGTTTGGGTGAAGTCCGTCTGTCTTAAAAAGAGACATTCTTTGCCAGATAATATTAAAATTATCCACATAACACACACGGTGAGCCCTGCAGGCGGACTGGAGCCAGTCGTGGAGGCCAAGGAGTCTACGGAAGCAGCCAGCACCGCGACCAACTGTGGGAATGGGACTAGAGATAAAAACAGACTTTCCACACTGCTTTAAAAAGTTAAAAAGATGGTTAAAATCTGATTTTGTCAGCTCAGACTGCTGAAGAGCTGTGTCATTTGTTCCGACATGGACTATCACTCTTGTGATGGAGGATGAGAGTGACGGCATTAAGTCTTGGAGTTTTTTTTAAAATGTCAGCCGTGGTGGCACCGGGGAAGCAGTGAGTGGTAGCGTTAAAGAAATGGATGTTTCTGGTTATGGAGTCACCAATTATTAGTGTGGTTGGGGAGAAAAGAGGACGAGGAGATGCCGGTTGTGGGGTTCTAGAGCAGGACGGAGCAGAATCTGCTTCAACACTGCGTGCGGACTGAGGATGGAGTGTGTGAGCTGCCGAGTGTTGTGTTGGAGTAGCAGTAACATACCTGAGAGAAGGGCTACCCGACGGTGCAGGGTAGAGACGGCCTCCGGAGCGTCTGAGCACAGCCTCCTTCAGGATCCTACGTCGGGAAGTGGAGGTTTTTGACAGGAATGACGGCCGCCGATCAGGCCCAACGGCAGACCGGCGGCCCAGCGCGGGAGATGTAGCCGGTGAAGGAGATGTAGCCGGTGAAGGAGATGCAACAGTGTCGGCAGGCACTGTCCGCCGAAAGAGATCCGTATCAGGGAGACTCGAAAACGCAGGTGCATCCGCTGGATGGACCAGAGTGTCGTCAGACAGGGCTGCATAGCGGTTGGAGAGGCCGATGTGCGGAGGAGAGGCAGCCCCATCCGAGCCTCTCTTGCAGCCACGGACCACTACTTCAGCTCAGGTTGACTGATGCTTTGGAGTCTAGCAGGAGGAAAGCCTGGGAACGCTAGAGGGGTCCCATAACACGGTGTCCTGGATGTTAATAGCGGTTGCGCTAAGAGAAACAATCTGTGTGGCTTGTACTGAAGCCACATCCATAAAGCCAGTCAGCAGGGAATCTTTCTCTTTGAGTTCCTCTGAAAGTCGTCAGATGTTTTCCATAAGGTCAGCAATCTTTTTGTTCGCTTTCTTAAGGAGTGTGCAGTCCTCATGGGGCAGAGTTTTCTTGGCTAGCATAGTCACTGGAGCTTTGTTGTGGTCAGTAGCAGTGATCGCGTTTTTACGGTCATCTAGCTTAAAATCCATGTCGGATGACTAAAATCCTTAACCCACGTAAAACTTAAGTTAAAAACTTAAGTTAAATAAAAAGGATAGAAAAAATGTAACGAAAAAGAGTGGATTAAAACTCTAAAGAGTCCGGTTTAAGACGGAGCTTCCGACAGGTAGCTACAGACGCCAACGCATGCGCAGAGTGCAGATTACGTCAGCAATTACGTCAGCGATCTTGTGGTGGTAGTGTTTCCGTTAGAACAGGGGAGACCTGTGACAAAGTCCAGGGCGATATGGGACCAGGGACAACCGGGGACCAAGAGGGGGCGAAGCAGACCGGCAGGCGGTTGATGGGAGGGTTTTGCGTCGGCGCACACCTCACAAGCCGCTACGAAGGCCCGACAGTCCTTCTCTATTGAGAGCCACCAGAACCGTGTGCCCACTGGAGGACCTGGGAGCGCACACACGACGGGACATAGAGGCAGTTCTAGGGGCCGGGATCGGTGGCCTGGGCACGGCGGATTCCACCTCGACGAGACAGGAGCGCGGTACGATGGGGGGGGGGGGTCTGAGGCGGTGTCTGTGGAGTGGAGCCGGGAGAGAGCATCGGGTTTGGTGTTGCGGGATCTGGGCCGGTAGGAGAGGGTGAAATTGAACCGGTTAAAGAAACGGGCCCATCGCGCTTGGCGGGAATTTAGTCTCTTGGCTTGAGCTTGTTGTCCTCCGGGAGCGCTGGGAGAGGGTGGCACCGAAGCCCATGTCCGAGGCATCCACCTCGACTACGAACTGGAGGGAGGGGTCGAGGTTGATGAGGACAGGGGCAGAGGTGAACAGGGTTTTGAGGCGGGTAAAGGCTGCTGCGGCCTCTGGAGACCATGTAAAGTGGACCGAGGTGGAAGTGAGTGAGTGCGACGGTGCTGTAATTCTGGATGAAGCGGTGATAAAAGTTTGAAAATCCTAGGAAACGGTGGTGGGGGTTGGTCAATCGGCGACTGCCTGGATCTTGGATGAGTTGGCACGGAGCCGCCCTTTTGAAGCCGAGGAATTGGATCGTGGGGACGTGAAACTCGCATTTTTCGGCCTTAACGAAGAGCCTGTTCTCCAGAAGCAGCACCAGGCGAACGTGTTCAGTGTGCTGGGCCGCGTCTCAGGAGAAGATCAGGATATTGTCGAGGTAGACGAAAACAAAACGGTGGAGGAAATCACGTAGGATGTCATTGATCAGGGCTTGGAAAACGGCGGGGGCGTTGACAAGGTATTCGTAATGGCCGAGGGGGTTGTTAAAGGCAGTTTATCTACCTCATCTACCTGCAGAGATGAGGTTGATTACTGGCAGGTGTGGCAGACTGGGGAGGTTGCTGACGAGGTGCAGGTGCGGGTTGTTGGCTGGGCTCAGGAGCGGAGGGAGATAGAGAGGGGAGGGGAACACAGGGAGGCAGACAGAGCAAAACAATGGGAGAAATAAAGCGATAAAAGGAAACCAGGACACTCACCATCAGCCGGGCTGTCCCCACAACAAAATACTTCAAAAATAATAAGAAAGTGCTACATATAGGCCTAAATATCAAATAACTTGTATACTGTATATTTCATGAAAGTCCTGCTATTGTAAGTTCCCTGTAGTTTTGGAGGTATATTTGTTACACCACTGTCTTCTGTCAGACCAATGTTTTATGTGACATTAGGCTACTGATTTTTATTTGTGACAAAAGGGACTTGACTGTGTGGAATGCACTATGTTTAGTTTGAAAGTTAATGTTACATTTAGAGCCAGACCGATTTATCGTTGTGCAGATATTATTGGCCAATATGAGCTAATTGCAGATAAATTGGCCCCCTGTTAATAACACTGCCTGCACCACAAAACAGAACAATCAGCTGACCGGTGTCTACCTGAGCATGCAGAAACAGGCACAGAGAGTGGCTGTATTAGAAGTCAGTTGGTCGTTCGTCATGTTAAATGCATGACCTAAATAACAATAAAAAGAGACCCCATCACTTCTCTCCTGAAAACATTCATGACCATTCTTGCTAATCCTTAAGTTTTTCATTGCCCTCTCCCAGTTTCCTCCCGGGTCACAGCAGTAACATTATGTTTAATGTTACAGTAAGTTAGTTGAGTGGTGGGGGCTACGCTGTTGACATACTTGATTGTAGATTTATTTCTGAAACAGTGTGGCAGTTCTAGCGAACGGTCTAATCATTTCTTGCTAGTTTATCACTTCTAAATATTCTCTAACATCACTTACAGCAACTAACGCTGCACATTGTTAAGTTAAATTAGCTACAAAGCTAATGCCATGTTTATCAGTGGCAGAGCGCTAACGTTAATAAACGATTAAACTATAGTGTTTATATTTTAAACATATCAGCGAGCCGCTTGTTTGAAGTTACAGTTGGTGGGTCAAAAATGATTAAACCAGAGGGGACATGTAAATAAACGTGAGCTGAACAAGTATCTTAACACGGCTTGCCTGCAAGACAAAGTTATATAGCTCCTCTTTCAAATGTGAAATGTTAGTGTGACATCTCTAAGTTGCAGGTCCTTGCTGTAGACAGTCATGTAATGCTCATGTTCTTCTGGGTCACTGTATCACAGATGGTGGTTAAAAAATTCTCATAGCTTTGGATAGGACTAAAAGAGTGCTGATAAAGGGATAAACTAGATGTGAATATGCTACATTGAACAGGTCATTGTGGCAGAATACTTGTAAGGTAATAACTACTGCAGGAGTACTACTACTGCTTAAAAATCATATATTGGTCAGGCTCTAGTTTCATACAGTTTTTCTATAGAGCAAGACAATTGCTGTGTAACAATCTATAGACCTGAGAGTACTAACCAAAGTATTAGCCTTATGAAAGGCATGGTACCATTACGAGGATACCACACATAGATGCACAATTAAAGGTGATTTGTTTATTATTTGTGTCAGTGTCAGTGCTCCTGGATGGAAAGCGGTTCCAGTTTTTGGGCCAAATTTTCAGCAGAGCTCTGACCTCTGACATGGCAGGTTGGTTGTGAACACATCTTGGCTTGTGCCAGCGTTGCTCTGTTTCTGTGCAGCTAAGGACAGAGGGTGCAGCAGCCAGGTTCTGTGTGGAGTGGTGCACAGTCTGGAACAGCAGAGCAACAACAGTGCTGTTCCAGCCACACAGGAACACTGAAATGTCCACTCTAAGACAATCTCCACATTGAAACAAAATGTCAATCATGTCACATTTAAGACACTACTTTGATACAACACAGAAATTGAGAAAGCTGAGAGTAGGCTCATAAGTTAAGTACCGTAACGTAAAACTTCAATTAGAGTCCCAAATACCTCCTTTACTGGCCTGGTGCGGGAACACATTTTGACAAATAAATGTCTCAATTTAACACCTGGTCTAGTTTTTATATAAGTTCTTTGGATGTATAAAATATCAAACCCTGCGGGGTTGCCTGCTTTAGTGGCTTCTAAGCTGCTTAGATCGTTACAAATATTAATGTTTAAACATATTATCAATATGTCCGTATGAACTACTACTGAGCTACACTAAGGGAAACAACCAGCCCCAAAGTCTAATTCTTATAGATTTACTGGTGTAACCTGCCTGGTACAAGAGAAGAAAGGAAAAAAAGTGATGACTGCCATTACCTTTGAAACGCTCGTTAAGTCCGAATTAGTCCTTACTTGATTATTTATATTCCTTTAGTCTGTAAGGGTCCACCGATCAAAAGAATCAAAACAGCTTTTCATAAAAATTCATCCAAGTTGTGAATCCTGTCATGTGAAGTCCATTGCTCTCTGTCTGCTAACTTTTCTCATTCTGCGCCCTGTTGTTGTCATGATGTTACTTCAAAATAAAAGCGCATAAGCCGTCTGTCAGCTAGCATGGCTTACTTCAATCCTAAATCACAGGATACCTCCCCTATTCAACAGGAATAGAAAGTTTTTGATATTCAATATATCCAAAACTCTGCTGCCCGCCCCCTCACCCACACACGCACCCGTGACCACATCACCCCCTGTCCTCCAGAATCTTCACTGGCTCCCTGTTCCCCAACGCATTCAGTACAAAATCCTCCTCCTCACACATGACATAAAGCCCTCCATAACAAGGACCCTTGTTACCTCACAGACCTGCTCCACCACCACAATCCCTCCCTCAACCTCCGCTCCTCTGACACTAATCTCCTCTCACCACCAAATCAGGACCAAGTAGCGTACCTGGGGCGACAGAGCTTTCACCATTGCAGCCCCTCCCTCTGGAACTCCTTACCCATACACATCTGAGATTGCACTGACATGGACTCTTTCAAATCACTTTTCAAAACCCACCTTTTTAGACTAGCTTTTAACATCAAATAATGTTATATTACACTTCCTGCTTTTTGTTATTTTGTTATTTACATGGTCGCCACTTATGTATTTCCGCACCACGTTTTTATCTACTGTTTGTATATTATTATGCTATTTATGTTTTTAATCGGTTTTAAATGTACATAACTTCTGCTTTTACCTGTAAAGTGTCTTTGAGTGTCCTGAAAAGCGCTATTAAAATAAAATGTATTATTATTATTATTATTATTATTCACATCAAAACCCCAGAACATTAACGTGATTGAGGTTTTGAACCGAATAATACTTTTTATTTTTCCTCCCTACTCTGGGGTCGTGAGATTTTTCACTCTTTCTCATCGACCTGCAACAGGTAGCCCTGACCCTCAATCTCCCTGATGATAAATCTATATTTGAAAATGTGGGAAATTAGACATCATTCATGTTATGCATGCACGTACTGGTACATCATTAAAACATTTTACACTAGTCAGCTAGTAGAGCTAACTTGCCAGCTAGCTAATGTTGAATAACCTACCTTCATAGTTGTCGATGTAACTAGATATTGGGTAGGTCTTAACCATAACATAACCATCTTCGAATCTATCGTACATTATCCCTTGCAACTAGCGAAATGTTTGGGAAAACAAACAAACAGATTTAATTATTAAGATGACATATCATTATTTGCCCAGAAATCACAATGTTTGAAATACCTTGGTTGTTGTTAATTAACGTATTGTTCTTGCACTGAGGCATACAGTACAGGCATACAGCTGTTCTGTCTTGTATATCCCTGCTAGTAAAAAAAAATATAACATTGATTAATTAATGCTTTTTCTTACATGAAGTCGTGATAATTCATGAACCCTTAGCATAAAGTGTTACCAAATGTGATATGTCATCATGTCATTTTGAATGACTGGGGTTGACCTATTGAAGTGTCACATCAACTGGAAGCAGACAGATGTTTGGTCATGACCTCACAATCACTCTTCATGGATTTCAAAGTAGTGCAGAATGTGCAGAGAAAATGCCATTACTGGGCCCTTCTCCACCCCTTTATGCCAGAAAGATACTCATCATGAAGATCATGAATCATGAAATGCCACTGTCACTTCATGAAAAGGACACTGTAGAGCTAGAACCACAGAGTGAAATGTGACTTGTCTGCTTTTACCTCCTATTTATTCTTGTCTATATTCCCGTTTGATGGAGTCCAATTGTATTGTCACTTCTTGGAAATGCATACCCCAATTGATTTATCCATGTCAATAACACAGTGAATTGAAGCTGATACTGAAGGAATGCAGGACAGCTCTTCTATAGACCACAGAAGGAAATGGAGGTCATGAAACTATAGGACTCATGGAAGGATACCTTACGCTCCAGGGGCTCCTCACACACTTATTATTTCTCTGTAGCCTTTCACCCACTCATTTTACTCCACGTCTTCTTCATTGTTGATAACTGACTAATTTCTCCACGGTTACTCTAAGGCACGTTTGCTAATTGCTGTCATGTATTTTCATAGATGCCAAATATATATAGAGAGAGAGAGAAATACTGGATCCATGTGTCACTACAAGCACACACAAGCAGCAGAATCACATCTTCATTAGAGGAAAATGTCAGAATATCTTAAAGTTGTCAAACTAAGGAAAGACTACAATAAGCTTGCTAATAATGACAGTCTTTCACGTACAGGATTTTCCAATTTATTTTCAAAGGTAGAAAAGTGGGCCAAAGCAAAAAGTGGAAATGATGTGGAAACCTTTTGTACTGAAATATGTTTAAATTTGACTTCTGCCCAGCTTTAAGTCTTGATTAGGTTTAGGAACAAAATAACTTTGTTAGGGAGAGTTAAAATAACTAATTTGATTGGAGAACAATCCTGGTAATGGTTAAAAGAAATCAGCAATAACTGCCTGTAAGAAACTTGACAGTTGCAGACAGACATAAGTCATAATTCCCATGGCTACTCAAGGGGTTTGTAACTTGAATGTCAACATGTCATATTAAAGCATTTGCAGTTTTTCTTAAGTCTAGCAATGAGATGAATCGGGACCAACTCTCATTAGAGAGTGGATCCAGGCTGGCTAATCATAACTGTATATCTAATATGGGGCAGGTTTGACAGAGGAGCGTCACCAGTCCAGATCTGAAAAGTCACAAAGTCTGCTTTCATTGGTTGTAGGTCAGGAAGTGCATCCAGTCTGCAGGTCTGTCCAGCGCAACACACCAGGCTCATGAAACTCAGATCAAACTGCCAAATTAAGCAGTACAAATATGAATCAAGAATAATTGTAATTTCAGAAAGTTTGTGATATGTCAAACATCTGTTGTTCTGAATTGTTGTAGGTCTATCCAATTGTGTCCAGAGGTATTCTGGTCTGTGTTTCGAAACTCGAACTGAAAGGTGCCAGATGCCAGGCTAGCTTTTCTTGGGAGGAGGAGTATGGAGATAAATAAATGTCTGTGCAATGCTCAGCAATCAAGTGTCAAATCTGTGTTTGCAGATCACAGTGTATTTGTCACTTCCTATTTGTTTACAAATTATTTTGACACTGGCTTACTATGGAGAGTCTGACTACAATCCACAAATGTAGTCAGCAAATCAGGGGTATTGCTTTTATGTGATTTATGTGACCTTATTAAGCCTTTCAAAATAAGATAATCATTTACTTTGCATCTAATCCTGTGCTGACTTTCTGTGCATGTGCATGATAGCTTAAGTGGGAAATAATTATCCCCCTTTCATAGTTTGGTTGGTGCTTTTGTGTGTGTGCTTTTGTAATAAAGTTGAATATTTACACACTACATGCTGTGGTCTGTTTCTCCTCTTGCTTACAAGCGGTCTGGAAAGATTGTACCATTTGCTCCGCAACCAGCTACCGCCACATATTCAACACACAATGGCAGCTGACCCGGTATACCTTTGTATTTCATATGCTTTTTGCAATAGTAATGTAGCCTACTTTCTAACGCAACCCCATGAATTTTATTAGCGTCCTAAGTGTAAAGTACATTTGTCCAGCAGGTGGTGCTTACTTTGTGAGTCAAGGATGCCAGCGCGCTTCCTCTATGGCTTTCCTCCTGCGGTTCTAGTAGGCCATTAGAACCGCAGGAGGAAAGCCATAGACAGTTTATTCTTACCCTAAGTCTCTACCTCCCGTTTACGGGTTTAGGCGATAAACCAAATAGCCATCCAACGCAAAACCTGATGTGTGTGTATATACAGAAGCTGCATTCATCCAGGCCGAGAAAAAATGTGGGAGGCTAAATACAATGCTCTGGAGAAGAAGTATAGCAAGGAGCTTGCTGAGAGAGAACAAAGCTGGGAGACCAGAGTACAACAGGTGGAGGAAGGAAAGAAAGAACTGGCTGAGGAAGACCACAGCTGGGAAATAACTGTAATAGAGGTAGAGGAAGAGAAAGAAGAATTGGAATACCTCTGAACATGAAGAAGGTGAGGTTTCTGGTCTTGCAAGAAGGTGAGTAAGAGTAAAATAAAATAAAACATAAAGTGATCAAAAATAGAAAAGAATGAGAAGAAAACGAAAGAAAAGGATCAGAAGATGGAGAAGAATACATATTTTTGACCTGGATGCATAGGAAGAAGTGTGACAGCGGCAGTGAGGTAGAGGAGAAGGCTGCTGGATGTTCAGCTCAGGCTGAACAACAGTTGCTCCCTCTTGCAAAACCCCATTTGTCTCCTTCACCCACACCCACTTACAATCCTGCCATTACTGCCTCCACCCCGCAGCCTCACAGAAACACCTCCACTTTGTTTCTGTTCTGAGGTTGTGTGGTCCTCCCTGTGTCTGTGTGGGTTTTTTCCTGGGGCACCAGTTTACTCCCACAGTGCAAATACATACATTTTAGGCTCAGTGGAAACTCTAAATTTACCCAAAATACAATAAAAATCAAATACACTCGAATAAACAATTGTAAAAAAGTACAAGTACTGGTGTCTGTCATCAGCGCAATTGATTTAGCAAATAATGTACAGCAATGTATCATATTCTATAAGATCATTATATGTTTGTAGTGTTGTGTCCTGTGAGAACCAACTTTTTCTGAAAAGTCAACTTGTATTGCATTCCAGCTGATCCAAGGGAGGTTTTAATTGTTTATTTAGCTTAAGGAGGAGGAGAATCTTCTCAACCTGTGAAGAAACATGTCATCCTTCAGTTTATCACAAACATTTAACATCACAACATCTGGAGATGCATGGTTTTCACTGGACAGAAATGGGATGAAAAGTAACTAGTAACTAAAGCTTTCAGACAAATGTAGTGTGGTAAAAAGTACAATATTTGCCTCTGAGATGTTGACATGTAGTTGTATAAAATAGAAACACTCAAATCAAATCTGTACTTAGTACAGTACTTAAAAATGTACAAGTAAATGTACTTGTTATATTTCACCACTGCAGTTTTCCGATATTAGTGGGTGAACTGTTTTCCCTCTTGAAAAATGCTGTCAGGATTAGTAGGCTATACATTGACACATCATATTTTGAGTTGGATGGCTGTTTGGTTTATTGCCTGAACCCCTGAAATGTTGATAGGTACTTATATCTTATACATAATAAAGCCCATCCTCACCAGAAAAATGGTCATACACGTCAGTTGTTCTTATTATTGACCTATATTTCTGTTTTTTCATAGACTGCGACCTCCAGTGCCGGTGACAGTCACAAAGGAAGAACTCTCGTGGCGTAGTATAAAGAGCGACAATGTCCTTGTAAGGAGGTGACTGGGGTGGATGGATGTGTCAAATAAATTCAGGACTTTCAATCAGGAGACTGAGGTTCACGTCCTGTGCGAAAGAAGTTTTGTTGCCTAAACCAAACCGAACTACGTCACATGACTTAGGTCACATGACTTACGTATCCAATGAAGGTTAAAATCAAGGGCAACTGGACTTGGTTGAAGATACTGGAAGACGTTTCGTCCCTCATCCAAAGGACTTCTTCAGTTCTGACTGACTGGCAGGGAAACTCAGCTATTTAACCTCAGTGGGGTCGTTTGCCAGGGTCATCGATAATGCTGGTTTGTTAGTGTTCCTGGTTGCTGTAACGACAGTCGTTACAGTCGTTAGGACTACCTGTGGCCAAGACTGAACGACCACCGGTGGCTCTGTTCCTTCTCTCTGGCTTGGGCGCTTGTTGGTATGGTTTCCGCTCTGTGGTGCAGTGTTCTCATGACCCCTAGCTTGTACTCCAGTGGGTGGTGTGAATCGAAGAGAAGATATTGGTCTGTGTGTGTGGGTTTTCTGTAAACACCAATCTGCAGGCTCCTGTCCTCTTCAGGTCTACAGGTCCAGGAAGGCCAACAGCTTCTTGTGTCAACTTGATATTACTGTCCACAGAGTTGATGTGTTCTGTGAAGGCTTGCACTTCCTGACTTTTAATTTTGACCCAGGTGTCGTCCACATATCTGTACCAGTGGCTCGCTGCTGTTCCTCTGAAGGAGTTGAGGACTTTGTTCTCCACTTCTTCCATGTAGATGTTTGCCACAGTCGGGGATACCGGTGAGCCCATGGCACAGCCGTGCTTCTGTCTGTAGAATCCACCGTTGTACTGGAAGTAGGTGGTGTTTAGACAGAGGTCGAGTAATTTACAGATCTGGTCAGGGCTGAGGCTAGTTCTTTTGTCCAGGGTGTTGTCTTGTGTTAGCCGTTTCCTAACGGTTTCAACTGCCTCTATGGTGGGGATGCAGGTGAACAAAGAAGTCACGTCATAGGATACCATGGTTTCATCTGGATCCAGTTTTAGTCCTCAAACTTTGTATACAAAGTCAATAGAGTTTTGGATGTGGTGAGGCGTGTTTCCCACCAAAGGAGCTAAGATGGTAAAAATGTGTTTGGCAATGTTGTAGGTGACCGAGTTAATGCTGCTGATAATCGGCCTGAGTGGGGCTCCTTCTTTGTGTGTCTTGGGTAGTCCATAAATACATGGAATGGCTTCTCCAGGATACAAACGGTAATATTGTTCACGGGTGATGGTGTTGTCCTTCTGTAACTGTTGTAGACATTCTATGGCCTTTTTCTTGTATCCGCTGGTTGGGTCTCGTCTCAGTGTCTCATACGTGTTTGTGTCCATTAGTAGTATCCAACGAAGGTTAAAATCAAGGGCAACTGGACTTGGTTGAAGATACTGGAAGAGGTTTCGTCCCTCATCCAAAGGACTTCTTCAGTTCTGACTGACTGGCAGGGAAACTCAGCTATTTAACCTCCGTGGGGTCGTTATCCCGGGTCATCGATACCGCTGGTTCGTTAGTGTTCCTTGTTGCTGTGACGACAGTCGTTACGGTCGTTAAGACTACCTGTGGCCAAGGCTGAACGACCATCGTTGGTATCTTCACCTGAGGTCAATAGGTTACGTTTGTTGAGTTTCCTGGGAAGTGATGAAAGGACAGCATTTTAAGTGGGGGATAAGTGGTGGCGTAGACCCCCTCCCCTGTTCAATGACGGCTTCTCAACCCTGGTGTAGATGCTTCCTTGACACCTCTTTCAAACCATCCATCTTCTCTGTCTAAAATGTGCACCTGGTGGTCCTCAAACGAGTGTCCTCTGTCCTTCAAATGTAAGTAGACTGCAGAGTCTTGACCTGAGGAGTTGGCCCTTCTGTGTTGAGCCATGCGTTTGTGTAGTGGTTGTTTAGTCTCCCCAATATACAGGTCTGTGCATTCCTCACTGCATTGGACCGCATACACTAGATTGCTTTTCTTGTGTTTGGGTGTGCGGTCTTTGGGGTGGACCAGCATCTGTCTTAGTGTGTTCTTGGGTTTAAAAAACACAG
>NC_060160.1:23320966-23376021 GCF_021292245.1 Micropterus dolomieu | reverse complement strand
TCAAACGAGTGTCCTCTGTCCTTCAGATGTAAGTAGACTGCAGAGTCTTGACCTGAGGAGTTGGCCCTTCTGTGTTGAGCCATGCGTTTGTGTAGTGTTTGTTTAGTCTCCCCAATATACAGGTCTGTGCATTCCTCACTGCACTGGACTGCATACACTAGATTGCTTTTCTTGTGTTTGGGTGTGCGGTCTTTGGGGTGTACCAGCATCTGTCTTAGTGTGTTCTTGGGTTTAAAATACACAGGGATGTTGTGTTTGTTGAAAATCCTCCTGAGTCTCTCTGATACTCCAGACACGTATGGAATCACAATGTTGTTGCGTTTGACCTTCTTTTCCTCCTCCCCTGTAGTTTTGTTCTTCTTGGATCTTGTGGCTGTTTTCACAAAGGTCCATTTAGGGTATCCACAGGCTGTAAGTGCCCCCGCTTCAGGTGGTTCTGTTCCTTCTCTCTGGCTTGGGCGCTTGTTGGTATGTTTTCCGCTCTGTGGTGTAGTGTTCTCATGACCCCTAGCTTGTGCTCCAGTGGGTGGTGTGAATCGAAGAGTAGGTATTGGTCTGTGTGTGTGGGTTTTCTGTAAACACCAATCTGCAGGCTCCTGTCCTCTTCAATGTGTACAGCGCAGTCCAGGAAGGCCAAACTGTTGTTGGGAACATCTTCTTCTTGCACTTCCTGACCAGATCTGTAAATTACTCAACCTCTGTCTAAACACCACCTAC
The DNA here is from genome assembly GCF_021292245.1 of Micropterus dolomieu. Taxonomy (NCBI): domain Eukaryota; kingdom Metazoa; phylum Chordata; class Actinopteri; order Centrarchiformes; family Centrarchidae; genus Micropterus; species Micropterus dolomieu. The sequence goes on along the minus strand of NC_060160.1, from coordinate 23,375,304 downwards.
TTCCAGTACAACAGTGGATTCTACAGACAGAAGCATGGCTGTGCCATGGGCTCACCGGTATCCCCGATTGTGGCAAACATCTACATGGAAGAAGTGGAGAACAAAGCCCTCAACTCCTTCAGAGGAACAGCACCGAGCCACTGGTACAGATATGTGGACGACACCTGGGTCAAAATTAAAAGCCGGGAAGTGCAAGCCTTCACAGAACACATCAACTCTGTGGACAGTAACATCAAGTTCACACGAGAAGATGTTCACAACAACAGTTTGGCCTTCCTGGACTGCGCTGTACACATTGAACACCCTGATGTTGTGAACATCTTCTCGTGTGAACTTGATGTTACTGTCCACAGAGTTGATGTGTTCTGTGAAGGGACGAAACGTCTTCCAGTATCTTCAACCAAGTCCACTTGACCTTGACTTTAACCTTCGTTGGATAACTATGACCTGGATGACTGAGAATCTTCATAGACATGACTTACGTAACATACTTAAGGTCCAGATACCTGTTGCTGGGCTGGTACTTGCCAACACTTATACATGTTGTTTTGGGACAACTGAAAATCAACTTATTTTGTTGTTTAGGTATGAGAACATGTTGTTTTATACATAGGCTAAGCAAAAACTCTCTATGGCTAGTCTATTTGTAGATTGTGTTTTATAATTTTGGATCATGAAGAGTTTCTAAGTCTGTGCATTTACAAGTACATTGACACTGATTTACCCCATTAGAGGAGTCTCAAATTTCTACTGCAGAATCATTATAAATTAGTAAAGAATTAAAAATCAACAAGACTAAGGGCGCACTCTAACTTGGCAATCCGTACCGTGCCCGAGCACGTTTAACCCCCAAAGTCCGGTTCGTTTGACGAGTGCGAATGCTCCGTTGCGTGTCCAGGCATTTGAAGAGGTGGGCTCGGGCACGGTTAGGCTGGACTCTGGCACGGTACGCATCTAGTGTGATCACTAACCGTGGCCAACCATAGAATGTTTATTTGTCGTCAATGATGCGACAATTGTGACAAGCTGAAAAAGCTAAAGGTACAGTATCTGAAGGTACGGGATGCACTCTGTAAATCTGGCAGCTCACTGGATGAAATGGATAAATTCCAGTGGTACGAAGCTGTCAACAAAATAATCAGCCTTTAACCTAGCAGCAAACCTAATGTTTTGGAGTCGCAATCGGGAACACTATCAGCACCACTTGATGAGGTTATGGAGGACATTGGACCGGCGAGCCCACTGGACAGTGAGTAGCCAAACGGCATATGCTAGCTCTTATTTGACGGCTATGCTGATGCTCAGTCATTCAAGATCTGCACATAATGGTATATGGTCTTTGCCTGAGATTGTCAAAATGAGCTGATTTTTTCATAAACAACTTGTTTTTTTATATTGTTCTTTCATTTTGATAGTAACATCACACACTGCAGTTCAGTCAGACACTGGTGATGAGACACAGGCTGAGACCTCTGATAGTAGTACACCTGATAGAGCTCCCCCAGAGCAGAGCAGGAAGAGGAAGAGAAAGACAGATGTGAGTGACATGATGGTGGCCTTTAAGAACATGCAAAAGCAAAAACATGAAGAATTTATGCAAAGGGAGCAGCTGCGTCACCAGCAAGAGAAGGAGATGCTCAAAAACTGGATGAAGGCACAAATGGAGATGGAGGAGCTTCAACAACAGTTACAGAGGAAGGAACACCAAGCGGCAAACAGGATGTTAAGTAGACTCCAGCAGATCTACTCCTGCAAACCTCTCTGTGATATTAGGGAACAGTGTACCACTCTGAGCCCTCTCGTACAAGGTTGAATTGCCGAACACTCTGGCATCATGGACTTTGCCCAGCCAACCCACATTGATGTCCCAGAATCTAAGTTGATGGTCCACCACACCTTACCGGATGACAGAATGGAAGCCTTTACAATTGTAGTAGTCTGCAGGGCTGTCAACTGGAACTAAAATGCCAATATGAGTCCAATCAATAGCCCCTCCGCATTGCGGGAAACTCCACCGGTCTCGGAAACCTTGAATAATAATCTTGAATTCTTGTTCAGAGGGTATTCTGATGTTGTTCACAGTTACAGAGGCAACCTGATTGGCTATAGTGATGGCAATAGACTGGCCAATCCCAAATAAATGGGAGATGGTTCTGAACTCCACATTTGTAGCCAGTCTCCAGATGCCCACCTCCACTCGGTGCTCCACAGGCACTGGTTTCCTAAATGTAGTTGTCTCTCTTTGAAGGTGTGGCTGGATGATGTTGCACAACTGCAAGAATGGGATCTTTCTCATTCTAAAATTTGCCTTCCATTCATAATCTTTCCAGCTGGTGACGACATGCTCCCACCACACACTGGATCTCTGCTGAATCCAGATGCTCCTGAGGCAGAATGGAGAAGACATGTTTTATTGTTGATTTTGAGCTATAATAAAACAAACAAGAGGATTGTGCCATATGCTAAATTCAGTTTTTCAATTTGGTGATTGGCAGAGGGCTATATCTAATATCTGGCATATTACACATACAATGTATGTATATATGATGTGTAGGAGTGCTCGCGACACTGTCTGCACTGTACAGGGATCGTGAGATGCCAGATATTTTATTACATGACTATTTCTGTAGAAACATAAACCCCTCCAAGCGAAAACTCTAAGTGGGTGTTAAATGGACCCTGACTGTCACCATTACATCTTCTATTACTGCTTGGATAGTACATTTTAAATTAATTAATTAATTGGGTAAATAATGGGTCTGGTTCTTACCTCATTGATGAATGTGAATTGTAGTCAGCCAGTAAAGCTAATGTGCAGCATGATGAACTGAAATTCTATCTAGTCTATAAGGCATCTGAGAGGGCCGTGGGTCATTGCACCAAAAAGTAATCCAAAAAAGCCACAAAGTCATGCACTCATGCGGCAGAAAAGAGCGCTTTTCTTCTACACAACTAACATTTGACGCATCGTGATGATGTAAGCATGTAAACGTGCGAGGGCTCGGTTCGTTAGGCACAATGTGAGCGCAGGCCAGCAGGGGAGTGGGGAGGGAGGGCAGTCATGCTCAGGAAAGGTACAAGGCAACCGGGCATAGTATGTGTACACCCTAATAGTCTACAGCCACATTAGTGGCTCATGAGGCTAACCTTAATGTTAACTCCAACATGCTCACAATGACAATGCTAATATGCTGTTTTGCATGTGTTCACCATCTTAGTTTACCATGTTAGCATGCTTTTTATTTGCTAATTACCAATAAAAAACAAAAGTATTGCTAAGGCTGATGGTAATGTTATTTATTTTACAGGTATCTGGTCATTAACCAAATTTCCAATTATGATTTAAGTCATATTGTACATAGTTTCAGTAACAGTTGCCACAATAGGAAAATATGTACATTATGCAAATATACCATATAAAATTACAATTAAAAAGCACTCAAATCAAGAGTTCAACCTTAAAGGTTCCATCAGCACTTCAAAATGTTAGAAAGACCAGTTCATGACCAATGTGGTCAAGGTACTTCAATCAGTTCAAACCAGCTGGAATTCACTGCAGCAATAGGAGCATGATTGCTGTGCCTGTTTGTTAGTAGAATATAGAACATTAAAGATTAATACACTTGCTGATATATTACAGGTTCTGACCTTTGGTGCAGGCTCTGGGTGAGGTTGTCTGAAGCCACCACCATGAAGTGGCCTTCTAATTGCTGTTGAAATAATTAGGGATTTTAGAGGACAGAAAGCAATGCTGATCAGGCCAATTGTACATCCAAAATAATAATGATTACTTTGGAGATCTATTAATGAAGGGTTTGTTCTGGAAGTCCAGAAATGACTGTCAAGCCTCCTGGAGGTGTTATAATTTATCCAAACATCTGTGATGGGAGGTAAACGCAATTATTCACATTCCTGTAGCGTTTAGCTGGTGGGTGAATGATGCTGCCTTTTTGAAGATCCCGTAGATTTATGGCAGCATACCTTGTGTACTATGTAGTCACAAATTGTGGGTAAGCTCATCAATCTTATGCCATCTAAACTATGGCTCTGTTTGATTTCTTACCTTGGATTAAGGTACACAGGATTGCAACATCAAATCCTTTATGTTGGTGAATAGAAACATGCCACAATTTATCATTCTTTGTGCAGAACATTATTTAGCCAATTCTTCAGGTGTAACACAAATATAGTAGTGTAAAAGCAAAAAGCTCCACTTCTGAACAGCACCCGCTTTGATCAAGCAACATCAGCACATTGATGTTTACAAAATAAATGATAGTCCTCATTTTGCTCCAAATCCAAGTTTTATGAAACGAGGCTACACAGATATTCTTTTAGCAAACAAGCTTTGAAACCAGCTTTTTAAAGATACTTACTATCTTCTGTCTGTTTAGCCTTTGAAGAAAATTCTCATTAAGAAAAATAAACTCGATCTGCTATGTTCTTAAAGCTATCGACAGACCATTTTCCAAGCCTCTCCCCCGAACAATGATTGTTCAGTCATAGCTGAGCACCCATAACTAGGCACGGCAGGCCTGGAACCCTGAGCACATTCCCAGTGAGCTGATGTCTTTTTCTTTAGTTTGTTTTTTGTCTAACCAGCTTATATAGGCAGATTGGCCCATTGTTTTTTTTCTTAATTGACAATGGACTGGCCCAATCACATCCTTAAACCCTTAAGTCTGTGTCTGGGCTCAAATATCTTCATTAAACAGCACAACTGCAAAAACAGAGTGACGAATAGGATAGCACAGAGAAACTGGTGGTCAAAAGGAGCTAGGCTCTTTAGGCAGATGTCACTAAATGTGCAAAACCTACTGATAAGTATATGCTGCAGGACCTGTGGGTGATGATGGTAGTGGCGGGCACAGCGAGGAGGATGAGGAGAAGGAGAGCTTGCGGTAAGGGAAAGCTCACAATGGCTGGCTGCCCCGGTCGACAGTATGTAATACAGGTGGAAGGAGGAGAGGTGGCTGGCCATGGCCACTGCCAGGCAGAGGAGCAGGTGTGTGATAAGGAAGCTAAGGAACAGTGTGAGCAGGAGCAGAGCGTAGTTGAAACGGTAAGCTGGAATAGCGTGCAGGAAAACAGGGACTCTCAGGGAGGACGCAGGGAGATAATAGGGAGGTGTATAAAATTAATTCACTTAATGACAATGATAATAAGATAACATATTTATAACACTACCATAAAGTGAGACTTTAGCTAATGTTTGTGCTCACTCAGTCAGCCAATGTCAAATAACTTAGCATAAGCTATTTGACATCTTTTTTTCTTTTGGTTATTCCGACCTCATGCGTTTAGGTGTAATTTACTTCCTGTGTTGTTTTGTGTCTTGTCTGGCTTTGTTTCCTGTCAGTGTTGATTGTTCAATGGTTTTCATCTGTGCCTTGTTTGGCACCACTCCTTTTGTATATTTAAGTTTCTATCTTTTCTTTAGCTGGTGTGGAATCATTGGTTTGGATATGTTGTCTTGTGACCCTGTCTGTTCGGTATTGTGTTTGGATTACCTACTTTTGGACATTGTTTATTTCGAAGACTGCCTGCCTCTTCACGCTTGTAAGTTTTACTCACCCTTTTTGTAAATAAACACTGACCTGAACCTGGGCCCTGTTTCAGAAAGCAGGCTTAACAAACTCTAAGCTTAACCCTGAGATCTGAGTTGATTGAGCCTAAGGTGGGAAACTCCGAGTTCTTGGTTCCAGAACAGCTGATCAGTATTGGTTCACGGGAAGGGATGAAAAAAAGGCATCATCACCGATATTATGATTCACCATGGCAATTGGTAAATAAAGAGCAGAGCCTCCATTTTAATTGGGTAATATGAATGGGTGCCAACTCTGATCATTATAGGCTATTTATGTTAAAACGCAGGAGTGGAGGAAGGAGTCAATAAGTTAACACTATTACATTTTAAACAGAGTTGCTCATTTATCATTTACCTGACTGGAATTTCCCTAATGAATGATAAAGTGCTGGAATTCTCCTATAGCCCATTACATTTGAAATTTTTAAATAGGTAGGCTATTTTTGTTCATCTATAACCTGATGGGAAAAGTGCAGCAGGAAATAACTTGAAAATGAAAATATGGATAAAACAGATATGACACTGTTTACTCATGCACCTGTGATTGTAAACAAACAGTCCGACCCAGTAGACTATTAATATTGTTTTTGCAGTGAAAAATGTATCTATAGTTTCAAATTGACTTTTAGATGTCTATTTCACATTACATAAAAATACAGCTCATTTTGTATTTAATAAAATGTTGTTAAACACATTAAGACTATAAGCAGCTAATATTAAAAAATTCACTCAATAGGCTACGTTTATCTGTTTCAGCTGCACCACAGTCATACTCACTCAGAAATATTCACATCATCTCCAGCTTGATAACTAAGATAGCAATGTTCCAATCAGTGCAACTGATCACAACATGACATATGACTGTTCATTGATCAGTTACAGCTTTATAGGCCTACAGATCAGTTTGATTTAAACAGTGATTACAGTGTGTTTCAGTGCAACTGTTGCCAACCTGACAGCTCCACAGAGTCAAAAGAAGGACAGTGTTGCCTATAGATTTTATTCTGAGGATAAATCCACAATGTCCGGACATCACTGTACCTGTCCATACAACGATGACAGATTGGTCATGTTAAAGCAGTTTGGGTAACAAACTAATATCTAACCATGATTTTTGTATATTTTTTTTAACATAACAAATAATATCAGTCCGTATGTGCTTTGATATCGACACAGTATGAATGAGGAAATGAAACCGTGTGTCAGACAGCCGCTTCAGGCTTCGCAGGAGGGGAGGAGTCAGAGAGAAACTCAGAATATGTTGAAGTAAACCTCCTCCTGAGGAGGTTAGGTTCACAGCATCAGTTGCCGGAGTTACTGATCCAGGGTTTGTCTGATCTCGGTCTCTGAAACAAAAAACCCAGAGTTTCCCTCATCTCAGGCTTTACATAGAGTTTTTACTAATCCCGCTTTCTTAAACAGGGCCCCGCTGGCTTTAATGTCTGTATTTTGGGCCCTACTCCTAGTTTTCCTGTGTAACACCGGGCAATCTTAACATATGGACACTAATGGATACATAGCCCTACTGTAATTTGTTTGTTTGTTCATTTATGTGATGTTGCTACAAGGCTAGGAGCAGGGAAAATCTTGTAATAATGCGTAAATGCTCCAAAGCTGTTTTTTCTGTTCTCGCCATTCTGTCGATATGCAGCATAAACGTTACATTCATGAAAAGATAAGGTTCATAGTGCTATATAATTAGTAATTGGAAATATGAGTTTCAACTTAATAATAATAAACTGAAAATACATAATTTATTGTGTGTTGAGCCGAGACTACTGAAATAAATGCCCTGTAAATCTCAATCATTGTACTCAGATGACATTAGGGACAGATTTATTGGAATATATAGCCTAACTTGTAGTTTGTGGAAACCGCCCAAATGGTACAAAAAGTAGCCCAAATTATTACAAACCACCCTAGACAATTTTTACCTGCCTTTTTACATAAAGTGGCCCAGTAGAAAAAAAAACACACCCAATCTGGAGTGTTTGGAAAGTGAAGTGAAAGTTTATCAGGCATAGCAAAGAGGTCGAGCTTATTTGTGACAGTGGAAATGTTACCATTAAAAAAAAAAAAAAAAAAATATATATATATATATATATATATATATATATATAAAAGGAAATGTTACCATTCGCCTTTCAATATATCACACATGGATACACTTTCTTTGTATCTATCCACATACCTATACTAACACACAATCACAGGCAGCAGTGTATTCGGCTCACAGTTGAGAGCATTTTCAGGTTTCATTGACAGGAAGATTGATTAGCAAGCAGCTGCTCTGACCTCACCCGGGAGGGGATACTAATGAGTGACAGAGCATGAGATTGGTACTGGCACTGATCTACTCCATCACTCATCATCAAGAAAGACAGAATGAGTGCCAGAGGGAGAACGTTTGGGGGTAGAAAAATTGGGGATAGAGAGAACTACCTAGAACGACACCATCTATCATAACTATGCAATGTCGTCATTAGAGATGGAGCGGGAGGGAATATGCTCAAAAAGGCAGTAACATAAGTAGAGAAAGTGAGGTAGGAATTAAGGTAGCACTTATTACGTATCATTTCTTTTCCTCTTCACTGGAGTAGCGAACTGGGAGGTGTTGTATCGGGAGCCAGGGTTTGAAAAATCCAACTCATTAAGAGATTACAGGTGCAAGGAGGAAGCTGACTGTGGCTTTGAATTAAGCTTGTACTTAAAATAATATTTGCGTGTATGTGTGTGGGATTGTTTAACCCTGATGAAGACCTGTGTGGTGGATACACGGCGGTCTTGTTTTTAATTGCTTCCTGCCTTGTTCTCCCATTGCTAGAGATGGGGACTTAAGTTTGAGACTCGGGGGGCTTTCACACCTGCCTCGTTTAGTTCGGTTGAATCGCACTAGAGTTCGTTTTCACCCTTGGTGCGGTTCGTTTGGGAAGGTGTGAATGCACACTCGGGTGTGCACCAAAAGTGGACCAAACAAGCGTAACAAGACCACCTCTTCAAGGAGGTCTCGATACACTTTCAAACAAACTCTGGTGCGGTTTGCTTGTGGTGTGAAAGCAAATGAACCAAACACAGGATTTTGTGATAGCAGAGATGTGATCTGAGCATTATTTCCAAAGCTAAACCACTAATAAATCTATCTGCTGACAGCGACATGTGTTCACCGATCTTATAATTGATCTGTATAAGCCGCTATGTTTATGAAAATCATTTTCTAAGGGCAGCGCGGGTATTTCCATTATCAATAGGTTAAAATCTGTTTTAAAAAGAGGGCAAGTAGTATTCCGTTTACCCTGTCAGTTCATTAAGTCCATAAAAAATGTGTGACAGCGATACAACAGTATACTATAGGCGAATAAGCCCTGAATTATTACTGTACATGTCCTGTTTTTACGTTATTATTCATAATAGGCTAGGCGATCGATCCGCTGTCTAGCATTACTAATCGTGCTTATAATAAATTATTACTTCGTGAGCTCTTTGCGATACAGATCAGAAGCATTAAAGTACTGCACAAACTTCTGTCAGTCACTGGAGTCTGATTTCCCCACGTGGGTCCTGATGATGCAGGATGACAATCGCAATTGACTTGAGACTCGTCTTCAAAAGATTTCAGACTTGGCTCGGACTCGAGGTGCGGGACTTGTGAACAATGTTTATTTTTAGGAAACATCAGATGACCTTGCCGTTATTCCCCTCTCTGTGTTACCTGTAATCTGCCTACGTAACACATACTACGTATCTGCTGCGCGTGGCTACACGTGACAGAGGACAACAAACACCGGCAGCTGCTGTGCCATTCATCATAAACTTTGGCTTTAAAACTTCATACAACAAGGCCCAAACAAAAGAAGCGCTGAATGCAAAATGCTGAAGTTATTAAAAATGATTAGCTCAGCATGGCCATCTAATGTTAGCTTGCTTCTTTCTTTAGCTACGACCTTCATTATGAAAAGATGAATGAGCGTTTGTTTGCTTGCTAAACTTAACATAATGATTTATTTATTTATTGTCCCGGCTATAGACAGGCAGGGAGACAGCCTCACACAATATATTGGAAACTCAGGTTAACCCCTACTGCAATGTTAAAGTAATAGTTTTATCAGCTTCAGGTTGAACTAATAATAATAAGATCGCAGTAAGTAACTTTACTGTAGTGTTAGTGCATGGCTCTTCCTCTGGGTTGTTGTCGCTGTGAAGTTGCAGTATTGAATATTATGTGGTTCACGTTAGTTACAACGACTGAGAAGTGGAGAAGCTGTGTATCTGAGTGTTGGTAAAACCATAATAAACCTAAGCTGAACGTTACGAACCAAACAGTGTCAGATCCAAGCTACAGTAACTTAGCGTTAGCTGGGTGCTCCTGGCTGCATCACTATAGGTTAACGTTAGTAAACAAATCGCTCCCCACTTGCTTTTTGCCGTTACATCCTTTCTTGCAGGCAAATCAACAGTGGTACACAGGATAGTAACATGGGTCACATTAGTTGGTGTGTAATGTGGAAAGTGATATAACCTTGCACCGGATAACACTAGCAACTGCTCGGCGTTTGGCGGCGAGCTAACATGAATTCCTCTGTGTTTCTCCAGCTTTACTAATGCTCACTTTGTTCTTACTCGACATCATCTGAACCTGTTTGGTCTGCTGGGCTTCAGCACATAAAACTCTATTGTTGTTTTGTATTCTTACATGGAGCCTGTGTTTTGCTGGGAGCCGGTTGTTTTATGGTGTTAGTGGACTGCATGACGTTAGCTACCGTGTTGTTGCTGTAGTACGAGAGAGGCTTGGGAGCGCGCACAGGGCTGAATCCGACACGTAGTACCCACATTAAAAGCAGAATAGTGGCTGTGGCAGGCGTGTGCTTCATTTTTAAGTGAGTTTTGAGCCAGTTGACAATAAGGCAATGAAAATTTGATTAATTTCATTGAATAACTTACATATAGTCCCTTTAATGTTACACTGGTTTGAGAGTCTGGGAGATGTGTTGACATACAGGAGTTAAAAGCTGTCATTAATTGCATTGTACATTACATGGTTATGCTCTGTGAAAAACAGTTTTCAGGTTTAATGTTGATCATGCAATGTTACAGTTTTGTTTAGTTATAATGTTACACTGGGTTTGAGAGTCTGAACAACACATAAAATGCATTATTCTACTTGCCAGGAAGTGGCATTGACTGAAAGGTAGTTTCTACCTCAAAATGACTTGATTTCATTCAGAAGAGTTATATTTGACAGATTATAAAACCGCAACTGTCCCCCTTTTTTATTTCATACATAATAACATTGTATATTTTTAATGACATACTGGCCACCAAACCGAAAATGTCCCCGGTTTTTATTTCAGAAATCTGGTCACCTTATGTATGCAGCACAAATTCCTGCATGACGAGTGTGGCAATGTCTACCTGCAAGTCCCCTGCGATCAGGAGGGCCCTGACAACACTGGCTGAGAAATCCTCTGCCAGTATGTCAACTTGAGCACTGGTGCTGTTCCAAGGCAGCTGGATAAAATTTAGAAGTCCACTTTCTATCACTTGCATATGATTGGCAAATCTGGACAGCATTTCACACTTGTATGTTCAACTAGCCCATCTTATTAATTTATGTTTATACATGTATTTGTGATAAATTACCTAATTTTTATTAATGGAATATAATTCATACCATGTCACTCATATTGGACATGGTAGCCCTTTTTTCACTGGCTCCATGAAGCTCAGACACTGCAGAATCCACTCCTGCCTGTCGGTCTGTCCCCCTGCACTCAGACGGTGGCAGTTTAGAGTATCAGTTGTGTTGTGTGCAAAGTGAATGAATCTTCTTATTGACCTCTTTTTTTCTGCAATGAATTATATCCTCAGACATTAACAAGATCAATATATTCAGTTTATTCCTTCTCAGACATAAACAAGATTAGATTCAAGAGAATAACCCACACTGACAAAAATAAGGAGAGGCTGAAATTACTCTGATGCTTGATAAATAAATCTATCAGGGTGGGATAAGCGTGCAGGATGCTTACAATTAACAATAAGAGCACAGAATGTTCTGACTCACTGTCACACTGGATGTGTGTATTTGTTTAGTTCAATTTCTGCACCCAGTATGAACACCAAAAACAAGCCTATGTGCACTTTTACAAACATATGCATTTTCAATGTTTGTTGGCATATCATCAAACTGTGATCAGAACATACTGGATATCGATAACACCTATCTACGTACTTTGCTGTGCATTTGTTATTTTTCGAGTCAAGATTTTAAATAATTAGCAGAAAAGGGGGCTTGCACACAACTGAAATAAATTTAACAAGAGAAAGTTTTCGTCTGACTAAAGTTACCAGTTTCATTGTACTGTAACTTTATTGAGTGTGGTTTCTGAAAAGTGTGTCGCTTGCTGCCGTGGGTCATCAGTTTGGTCCAAGAGTAGCAGAAGTGTATGCCTTGGTCCAAGGCCAAGATGGAAATCCCAGTGCGTGTCCTGAACTTTATAAATGCTTCCAGACTACTGCAGCAAGAGCATGTCCATCAAAAAAGTTTTGACTAAGCTGTTCTGGAGGTAACTTTGAAACTATGAAGCTTGAGTCTCTATTGTTACTGACAATATCAACTAAAGTATTAATCCTTTTAATGTTCCCAGATGTATTGGTCTGTAAAAGGCCTCTGACTGCAACACGTTACTGCTGCAGTTTAGCGATTGCTAATAGCTAATACTGTGTCAGAAATGCTGCAGAGGAATCGCTTTTCAAGGTGCATCAAATTTGAGGCCAAGGGAACAAAAGCTTCTAAACTACTGAATAGTGTTTTCCACAGAAATGGTGTGTTGACTCCACTGGTCTCAGGGGAGCCAGTGTACCTCTGTGACTGCTGCAGGGAGATAAATTGGGTTCCAGATGAGCTTTCGGGACTTCTGAGGCTATAAAAAGGGAAATCCACCCCAAAGCGGATCTGCGCTGATATTGGTTTACATTCTTTAACCTTGATTTAACCAGTCCCACTGAGATTAGCACTCTTTTGCTAGAAACACCTGGATAACAGTTTCAAGGCTGTTTGCAAGAGTTAAAAGCTGCTTTACGCTTTTTAGGGCATCACACAGGAGTGGGCGCATATGTAAGTTGAAAACTGCATAAAAGCAAAGTAATTTCTTTGTTCACTGTTGACCTATCCATTTTTATACCAACAAGAAGAGACAACACAAAGCCAAATAAATTAATTATACACCTTTTTGAAGAAATCGGAAGGAGAATCTTAATTTGAGGTTCTGTGTATCAAAGCACACATTTACATTTACTCATTTGGCAGACGCTTTAATCCGAAGTCATACAATCACTAACAGAGCATAAAATACATCATGAGGCGTTTGTTGGATGAGCGTAGTGGCCGAGAAGGAACATAAACTTGTATTATGGAGTTTAGGTAGATGGGTGCCGACCCAGTAGTCCAGTAGTCACTCTGTATTCAAGTATTAGTGACTTGAATCTGATTCTGGAGGCCATGGGTAGCCATTGGAGGTCACATAGCAATGGAGTGACATGCGTCCTTTTGGGCTGATCAAAAACCAGACGTGCTGCTGTGTTCTGAACCATTTGTAAGGGTGTCACCACACAAGCTGGAAGACCCGCTAGGAGGGCATTGCAATAGTTGAGGCGAGAGGTAACCATGGCCTGTACCAGAAGCTGGGTAGCATATTGAGTGAGGTAAGGTAAGGTAAGGCTGTTGTATAGAGCAAAGCGGCACGACCGAGAGACAGCAGCAAAATAGTCTGAAAAGGACAGCTTGTCATCAATCATGACACCCAAGTTTCTCACCACCCTGGTTGGAGTGATGAATGGCCCCAGTAAGGTGGTATAAATTGAGAAGAGAAGGTGCCCTAGCACTGAGCCTTGGGGCACCCCTGTGGAGAGGCAATGGGAGGAGGATAATTGTCCTTGCCACACTGTGTGCTGAAGCTTTTTGGTTTGTACCACTGCAGCTGTAGGGGTGAAGTTTGTTTTCAACTAGACCTCCAGGGAACTTGAGACCCCATTTTGGTAAATGATCAGAGAAGCTCAGGGGAGCGCACTGCTAAACAGTGCTGACAAAGGTGAGAGAGCTTTATCATGGAGTGAAGTTATGTTGTGAATGCCTGTACAATATTAAATTTTCTTTTTGAAAATGTTAAAGTAGACCTTTGTCACCAGTGGACATTTTTGACTGGTCATAGAAGGATTAGCACAGGTATTATTTTCAAAAAGGTCTGATGGCTCTTAAGTGTGCCAATATACAACTAACAAGACCAGGGTCCTGGAACTGAACACCTAATATCCAGCTGTTATTAGGCTACTGTAAATAATCACACCTTTTCCTGCTTAGACATGTCAAGATATCTGCCATGAAAATGGTCTGTAAATGTTGCACTGAATTTAGTTTTGTCTGCGTCTTTGTGTTTGACAAATCAAAATGTAGAAAAATCTGTCTTGAACTAGAAGTTGCTTATTAAGACTTACCTACTGAAATGTGATTGACAGCAGCTTTGTATTCAGATAATATTAGCTTATTAGAGTGCTAACTGTTGTTGTATTACCATCTTCTGTTGGTTTGCAGCTAGCTAAAGTAGCTTACATGTTAGCTTTAAACTCGCTAGTAAACAAAGTAAAAGGCTGTTTTGTGTGTGTATATAAAGTGACTCTTGTTAAGGTAAGATAAAAAGGAAAAACTTTAGGTAAAACAATTTTCGTCACAGTTTGAGACCGACCAAGCGCATGGCGATTGTTTGTAAACCACAAGTTTACTTAAAACTTACTCACGTTAAGTAACTGAATACATTTACAGCCACAGATATCTCGAGTTTGCTAGCCTGGTTGTGAAATATTATACATATCCATTTTCACACAGCTGCCTCTCGAACTCTGTTTGCCGATTTGGGAGTCATCTGCAAGACCTTCAGTCACATTTCAACTTCTGAGCAGCTTCAAAGAAGAGCACAGGTAAATTAGATTATTGTTTCTTTATTGGTCCTATCACTGTTAGAACAAAAAAAGTGTACATTCATCAATGTGTTGGATATGTCTCAGGCAGAAACGGCTAATGTTGTTGTATCCTTTGAACTCCGGGGGGCCCTGTCTGTTTTACTTCTTTCCCTGCATTCCCTTTGTTTCCCTTAATACTTAATTTTATAATTTCTCCGTGTAACGACACCATTCTTAACTGTTTTTTTTTTACATCCTGATAGCTGCAGTCCTTCTCTTATCCCTCCATCTATTCTCTGTTCAGTTATTTGATTTATTTCTTTCTGTTCTGCTGTGGGAGACAGATGGCCAGATTGTCATGGCTGGACAACTAATTTCCTCTGATATTTACCATTCCAGCACACACAAGCACTCCTCATCGATGAAAGCCCGATATTATGAAACGGTCCATGAATTTTTGTTTGAGCGTGTGTGTGCGTGTGCGTACATGGTTGCACACATGCATGCCTGTCTGCCTGTTTTTTTGACAGCTCATATTATTGGCTGTGAATTAATGCAATTCGGGGACAATTTGTGCAGCCTGTACGACTCTGTGACAGAGGTTGTGTGAACTATGTACGTGTGTGTTTCTTGGACAGGTTGTATTTGTACAGTTTAAAATATGGGCCGCCTAGTTTGTGTGCTTTTTGATGGGTACTGCAGTATTGCCGGTGAATAGAAGTTTAAAAAATGGTGGGTGTCTGGAGGAAAGAAACCATTTACAGTTAAAAATATTCTCACTAAACTTAAGGTTACTTTAGGTTACAGTATGTGTATTTCTGGTTGAATGTTAAATAGAAAGAGATCCTTAAAATTGTGAATCTGTTACATAATCTTTAAGCAACAGCTTTAAATTTAAGCTCCAAATATGAAATACTTCTCTACCCTGGGCCTCGTCTTTGATGTGTGATCGGTCATTAGTCTAATTAGCTTGTTAGAAGGAATGGAACAATGCAAGGACTACAGGAGAAACAGAAAATACGTCCAAGCAACATTTTCCAAGTAAGGTGAGTTTTTCCACATGAATTATGAACTAAGCGTGTTAAAGCACATATTTTATTGTTACAGCTTTAGTTCTGAGCAGAGTGTAATGTCAAACAACTTGTTGGCATTGTTGAAAATGTCCTCCTGTACATACATAAACACGTGTTTGTGTGGAGGTGATTTGGTATTCCATCATCATCCCGCGGAACTTGTAAGAGGTTAAAATTGGTGTATTTTGCTGCTAAGGTATTTTAGAAGTCCCTCCTTAAAAGTTACTAGATGAATGAATCTTTTCAAGTGAAGTGAAATGTAGCAGAACTCACTTAAATAAAGTTTAATTAGATTTTCCCCTACAGGTCCATGCGGTGCTGATGTAGAATGGCTGGTCACCAAACCAGTGTAGTGAATACGTTACCGGTCTCTGGTGTACTCTAACAAAAACAGTTAGAAACTCAACTATGTCGAGACCAAGGAAACAAAACTGAAGTTGTGAACACAGCCTTGACAACAGCCTTGTCTGGTTTTGGTAGCAAGGCCCAAATGCAGAAAAATATGTATGGTAGAGAACATAAGGAGAAACAAAACTTTAATGAGAACTTGATAGCAAAATCATTATAGCCTTAAATGGGTTTATGTAGAGACAAGCACGCAGTTTGGAAATTCAGCCATGAGAGAAACTGGCAGTGATGTAGACACGTGACATTCATTTATTTTGTACAATTTGTTTTCTCCACTTGTATTCTAATTGCCCATTGGATAGCTTTACATGTTGGTGTAATATGAAATGATCTAAACTATTGTATAGGGATGTTTATAAAAATATTATTGTATAGACTATTTTAGGGTCTGCTTCTGCACATATTTTTATTTGAGCAGTTTTGTGTTAATAAATCCTAAGTCACATGTCCTGTAGTGTTATGCTAGTATATGATACATAATTGGGAATTTAATGCACAGTAATGTTATAAATTCTTTCAGTCAGCATGTTCGAGAATTTGTAACGGCATGTCTTTTCATAAATGAGTACAAAAAATGCCTCTTTCTGTAAAAAAAAAAACAACAATATTCCCAGAAGACATGCAATATGAAAAGTCAGTGTTAATATTGTTATGCTCTGTTCATTTTGTGCTTTGTGGAAATGAAACCATGTAAATGTACTACATCACAGCAGTAAAAGAAACTGTTGATGGTGTTTTGCAATTGCTTTGCTCCTTTCCTTTCTGACTTTCCTGTCAGCAAAATGTTACATATCTGTCTTAGGGTTGGGCGATGTCTACAGAATTTCCATTGGACAATGTCTACATTGAAACATCAGGATGGACGATGGCATCAGGGGCGCACGTGCATGCGGGGGGGATAGTGGTTGTCTTATGTGCATGTGTTCACTCGCACAGACTTTACTCGGTTAAAAACTTGTTAGCCTATTATTTTACAAGTCACGGTGGATATTTTACAAGCACGGAGCAGGTAAAGCAGCAGTGAACACACAGGGTGCAGATGTTGGTTTCGGTTGTTTGATCATTAACAAGCCCGCAAGCGGCTCACCTGCTGCTGATAACGGATTGCGGGTGGAAAATACAGAAAAAAGACGAGTTCTGTGTCTTTTAGGCGACTTTATAAAAACGCACTGCTGACAGAGAAAGTGGAGTACACGGGCGAGGGGGGAGACAGAGAGAGGTGGGTCAAGCCGGTGTGTTTACCTGAGGTGTAGCCTAGGCCTCGTGTGTTTGTGTGTCTGAGTGTGGGAGAAGAGAATTCCGAGGAAGATTCAAAGCATTTTTAAAATTTACAATAATAATGTTTGTGGTGATTAAAACCTGCTTTCACATGGCGGTATTATGTCAAAAATTTTGATTTTTCTTTTTGCCAGGGGGCGGGGTTTTACAATCACGATGCCTGCTCAACCATCGACCATCTGTCAGCCATCACCAATGGACGATGGCATCATCTACTGGCCCAACCCAAGTCTGTCTGTCTTTTTGTATGAGGCTCTTCCTTTTCTACAAACCAGCTCTCTCTGTCTTCCCATACCTTACTCCTTCAGGTTTCTCTCTCTCTCTGGTTGTCTGCAGGATGAAAGGGTTTCTGACTTCTTCCATATGGCTTCATTAACCATTGAGCCAGGGCCTCTGGGTCTTCAACTGCCCAACACACACACACACACACACAAACACACACACACACACAGATGGAATGTGTAAAATCGCAACTCAAATTGCTCTCTTATGTAAGATGTGAAAGTTTTTAAAATAGTTTCACAGTTTCTTTCAATAACTCCTTAATACTGTAGAATCATTTATGATATAGAGTATTGGAGCTTCATTAATAGTTATTTGCTGCCTAATTAGGATTCTTTGGATTAAGCCTAAAGAAAGCTGTTGTGGCACCACTTAGTAGATGCCTGTATTTAAAGGGATGTATTAATTGACAAATCACAAAGTTGGCGAGGCAGTACACCATCGAGGCAGTACACCATCCATCCCTGTTGGGGGATTCTGCAGCCAAACTTCAATGGATCCTGCCAAATTTCCTACGTTTGGGAGAGCTTTTCTGTACATACGATGAGCAACCATGATCAGAGCCTGTGATCCAGTGTGGTCTAGATGCTTTGCTGTATGACTGACACATTAAGGTATAAAGTGTTGTTTACCTTGCATCTGTCACCTGCAGCTCTTCCACTATAACAGTTCATTGTCTGCCAAGTTTTTAATAAATGGGTAGTTGATTAGGAGGTGTCAGCAGTGACTGTGCACAATATACAACCCCCCCGGCTGTGTAGATATGCTTAAATTATTGAAGTCCCCATCCACTCTAAAGTGTTTTTCTTAGTATTACCTCACTTGGATGTTTGAGTTTCACTGGGCAGAATGTTTTGTTTTGTTTTTCTGATCCATCTGCTGAAGAGGTACTGGTTCCCTGTGCTCACCTTGTTAAATCTGAATTTAAGATGCATACGTACGAGTAGGATTTTGTGACAATACAATAAACAGAGCCGATGGTGGTCCAATATACGACTAACACAAATTCGATATGGAGACTTGAAGCCTTGGTGCACAGACACTGACGATGGCCTTTTCAGTAAAACAAGTCTTGTGTCCAGCGGTGCATCAGCTCATCTCAAACTGGTTGTTTTAATGGAGATCTAGTGGCGTGTATATATACACTCAAGTGTGCATTTCCCTCTTTGGTGTCTGACACCACAGACATTTGTGAGTAAAATTTTACCCACAAAAGTCTGTAGCAAGCATTAGGCTATAAGGTATACGGTGAAATATAAAAAAACATTATTCCACAGAATGAATGTAGTCTTATTTTCTTTGGTATTCATGTCATATAGCCCACATATGCAGTGATGATTGCTGGGTAATATGTGTATGGCTGCCCAATCTTTCTATTTCTCCAGTTTCTATTTGATCATGTGACAAGACGACAAGACTCCAGAAACCGAGTGAAATGCAGAATCTGACAAGTAGACTAGCAGAGCACACGTGCGAGCTAGCAGTCATGCCATTCAAACACAAAAGTAGTTTCATGAAGAGACAGGAGTGAAAAGAACAGGAGGAAAGGGTCGCGGAGTTCGTCTCGGGTTACGTATTTAACCCTTGTTCCCTGAGAAGGGGAACGAGACTCTGGGGCTCTGGAGCTGAGCAGCGTCTCGACTGTTCCCGCCGTGAGGCCTGCCTCCAGGAACTGGGCCCCCTCAGGGTCCAGACCCACAGTCTGGGTGAAAGGGTGAAAGACCTGGCCCTCTGCCTGAGACAGCAGGTCCCTCCTCAGGGGGACCTGCCATGGCAGGCCCTCGAGGAGCGATATTATGTCCGAGAACCACGCTCGGGCCAGCCAAAACGGGGCTACCAGCAGTAGACTGACACCGTCCTGACGGACCCGCTCCAGAACTCCTGGGAGCAGAGCGACTGGGGGAAAGGCATACAGGCGCAGCCTCGGCCACGTCTGCACCATGGTATCCAGCTCTAGCGGGGCTGGGGGCGAGAGGGAGTACCACAGGGGACAGTGCGTAGTCTCTCGAGACGCAAACAAGTCCATGTCTATGGGGCCGAACCCTTCGCATAATAACTCCACCACCTGGGGGTGGAGTCTCCATTCCCTGTGCCTCAGCCCCTGTCTCGACTGCAGGTCTGCTCCCTGATTCTGGGTCCCAGGGTCGTATGTCGCTCTGAGGGACAGCAGTCTCTGCCAGGACCACAGGAGGATCTGATGTGCCAGTTTGCATAACGGGCGCGAGCGCAGACCCCCCTGGTGATTCAAATAGGCCTCCACCGCCGTGTTGTCGTTTCTGACAAGGATGTGGCGACCGCGGAGAGCGGGCAGAAAACTCCTCAAAGCTCTGAAAACCGCCAACATTTCCAGGCAATTTATGTGCCAAGAGAAATGATGCTCCTGCCAGGAGCCTCTTGCAAAGCGGCCGTCCATGACCGCGCCCCACCCGTGTGAGGCGTCTGTCGAAATAATTGTCCGGCGACATGACGCTCCCAACACGGGACAGGAACCAAGGCTTCCTCCATACTGACAGGGAAGGAAGGCACCTGCTCGTACGGAATGGATTTCCCCTCGGGGAGAATTCCTTGGATTTTAACCACCACTGCGGGGCTCTCATGTGCAGCAGGCCAGACGGAATTACGCTGGACGCTGCCGCCATGAGACCCAACACCCTCTGAAGTGTTTCACAGTGATGGTGCGGCCTAGCTTCACTCTGGTAACCGAGGACAAAATGGACCCGACGCGTGCAGGTGACAGGTGGGCCCGCATCGTCGTCGAGTCCCACACCACCCCTAGGAACATAGTCCGTTGGGCGGGCGTCAGCACTCTCTTCTTCGCGTTGAGCCGTAGCCCCAAACGCTGAAGGTGGGCGAGGACGATATCTCGATGCCAAACCGCTAACTCCCGAGACTGAGCCAAGATGAGCCAGTCGTCGATGTAGTTTAATACATCATAATAATGCGGGTGCCCTGGAGCCTCAACGGGGCCAGAGCTGCATCCATGCATTTGGTGAACGGAAGAACCCGATACTGGTACGCCACGGCCCCGAAGGCGAACCTCAGGAACTTCCTGTGAGAGGGACGGATGGAGATGTGGAAATATGCGTCTCGTAGATCTATCGTGACAAACCAATCCTCGGATTGGATGTGACTGATGATGGCGGGGATGGTGAGCATCCTGAACCGCAGATCCAAAATCGGACGCAACCCATCCGTCCTTCTTGGGAACTATGAAGTACCGGCTGTAGAACCTGGACTGCGTGACTGGCAGGGAAATAAGCTCTCTGGCCCCGTTTTCCAGCAGAGAGCGAACTTCTTGTCCCAACACCTGGCTCTGCCCTGCGTGCACCGCAGTCCAGACCACCCCGTTGGACTTCTGCGGGGGGTGGACCCGGAACTGCAGCCTGTAGCTATCCACTACGGTGCGCAGGACCCATGGGGAAATGTTTGCAAGGCTCCGCCATGCTACTACAAAATCCGCCAAGGGAACCAGCCCCTTGGGTCCCGGTTTTGTTGAGGAGGACTACGGGAAGCGACGCTTCACTTCTGGCTCTGGCGGTAGGAGCTAGACGAGGGCTGAGCTCGTCTCTCTTCAGCCGTCGCCGTCCTGGACCCAGACCGGCGGGGGAGATATTGCTCAAACGCCTCTCCCTGCGTTTCAGCGTTCTGAAACCTGCTGATGACAGCATCCACCGCCTCACCAAACAGGCCAGTAGGAGAGAGGGGCACATCCAGGAGAAAAGCCTTCTCCTTTCCCTGGATGCCCGAGAGGTTGAGCCACAGATGGCGCTCCGTAGCCACCAATGCTGCCATGGAGCAGCCAATGCTTAGTAACACGGAGCGTTTAAGTCCGTAGCTCTACGGAGCTCAGTTCGGTCCTCCTCAGAAGGACCTCCCCCTAGGTCATAGTCTTGAGAAGATCAGCTTGGTACGCCTGCAAGATGGCCATAGTGTGCAGGCTTGCACCACCTCGACCCGCTGCCATGTAGGCCTTGCCCACCAAAGCGGATGTTTCGTCAAACACAGCTTGGTGGGAAGCGCCGACATCTGAAGGAACTAAGCGAGGGTGGGAGAAAGATAGCTCGCATGCGCTTCCTGCCCCCAAGGCATCGTTCCGTTCTCTTTAGCTGTGCTGCTTAGTTTCTGTCACACTGCTGTAGTCCAGCAGAGGGGACACAGTCAGCCGTGCAGAGCAGATTTTTTTATTTTTTTTTGGTCTGTTCTATGATTTACACAACTCATTGTGCAAATCAGGAAAGAAAGCGGGGGTGGCGCTCGGGCTGCAGAAAAGCTCATAGAGGTAACTGCCGGCCCGCGGCTCCTGCCCCGCCTCTCATAGCTGGGCGCGGTCTGATGATGTCGGCCCGGCTCCCGGAAGGCATCCTCCATGATGCTAAGCACGTCTAGCTCCTCAGAATCAGACTGTGCAAGCCTCTCCAAACTCATACCTCGGGCGGGAGAAGCAGAGGACTCCCAAATGGGGAAGAGAGGAGGCGGAGTCAGCAGACGAGGAACGGGAAAAAGCCTCGGTAGTCCCGATGCCCTCGGAGATGTAGCGCTGGGCGCCCCATGACCAAAGCCGCCGCGCCGCCTCAGCCACCGCCAGGCGCGAGCCACGGGGAGAGCACATCCGGCCTTCTTCGGAAAAGAGAGCCGCACGGGACCTCAGCACCCTCAGAGGCAGGGCCTCGCAATGGCCGCAAGCAGCCCCCTCGAGAGCTGCCTGGGCATGCGGCATCCCCAGACAGGAAACACACAGGGCATGAGTGTCCCCAGCCGTGATGTAGCGGGGGCATGGAAAAACACACCGCCTGAATCGTTCAACAGCCATCTGTCTGTCTGCCATAGGACTTCCTTCCAGATAAGAGCTTCTTCGGCTTTTGCTGTAGCTTTGGTCTTCAAACATGCCAGAGTGCCTGCTGAATAGAAAAAGGCTAATGTGTCCGGTGTGCCGGCGTGCTTATATACGCCTCCAGTTACGCCGTCACACGCTACCGTTCTAGCAACACCAATAGGATTGGAGTAGTTTCATTCATGTTTCAGCCGTGCCACACCCAAAGGCGTACCCATAGTGTCGTCACCGACGCAGTTCGAGTTCCCTCGAAGGGGAACCCAAATAAGATTGTTTTGGATTTTTTACTGTGCAATACAGGCTCGTCGGATGCCTTTCAAATAGGTGAGTAACTTTACAAGTGCTTTTTGCAGTGGATTTGGTGTGACTGCTGTTTCAAAAGGGTTTATCATTTCGGGGACAGGTCGCTGCTGAGCACCTGTTTGTGTTGATGTGCTTGTGGGTATTAAACTGTGTACGCCTTAGCTGGCCTGTTTTCAGGACATGGTGTTTACAAGCAGGCCACTTTTCTTTCTTATTCACCATGTCTGGCCTCTCTGTCGAAGAGGAATGTGGTTGCCGTTATTCCGAAGGTTATTGTGCTGAAATTTCCCATAAAAGTCTGCGTCATTTCAGCACCACAGTGACACCTCCACAGACACCTCCTGCACTCAGCTGTTTTTAGTGACGTTTCAGGTTTTTAACAATGACAGCCCTGGTCATGCTCCTTATAACTTTCTCTTTGACATCTGTACTTTGCAAATACAAAAGTCTAGGTGACACAGTCCGACTAACAGAGAACTGTTGAATTTAATATGTTAATATGGAAAGGAATCAATTTAGGGAGCTTTAAATTAAGTAGGTTAGGTATTTACTGCATCTAATCTTATCAGTTGTTAAACCGCGCACAACAAGGAAAGCACACATTTGCCAATATAGGGTTCACTTCTAGACACAAACGCAGTGTGTGTGTGTGTGTGTGTGTGTGTGTGTGTGCAGCCTGCACTAGGACCCGTTGTTGCTACCTTACCTTACTGGTTTGAATTATACACTAAAAACTAATTCAGGGGACCTTTGGTCATTACTTAAATATATATATTGTTGTGAAATAAAAAATCAAGTTCTGAGATACTGTTAGACTTTTTACCTTTAATTGTTATTTTATTGAGCTTGGATGACACACAAATTATGCCTATTGATTCAATAACCAACAAAGTCTTCTTTTAATTATGTGTGTATCATCGTTTATGATGGATTTCTAAATGAAGTGTTGAGACGCACGCTGACGTGTGACGTCATTAACGGCCAAACGGGACTGTTTTCAGAAAATTGAAGATGGCTACCCGATGCGAGGGAGACGATTTTGCAAGTAACGGAGCAAAACTAACGTATTTAACGAAAGTCGAGAGAACCAGTATTTATTCGCAGCGCTGTGATAGAAACGTTTTAGTGTTCTTTAACTTCTGTTTTACAACCGTGTGTGCTCTGGGAGGACCGCTTCAGGATGTAGACGCAGTTTGGCGCGTTACTTTTATGCTAACGTTAACGGACATTAGCTCCAAAGTAACGTAACGTTGTGACTGAAGCCTTCGTCTGACAGTCGGCAGAGAATGCACTTTGGCCCGGTGAGTAAAAAAGTTTATCACATTTCGCCTTTGTTGTCAGACGCAGTTACGTTCACAGAAAGGCTAACGCTAGAAGTAAGCTGGCTCACATTGAGGTAATGTTAACTTTGCACTTTTGTGAACTGCTGTCACTGTCAGTTAACTCACGTTAGTTAACGTTATATTGTGGAGACAGTCAACTTCTGCGTTTGTTTATAAGCTGTTCCTGAAATAGTGTTGATTCATGGCTAAAAGATTAATTTTATTAGCAGTAAACCTGATGATTCTCCACAGCCCTTCTATTGCAGAGACTAGTTGCCTCTTCTGAAGTGGCTGTAACGTTAATATGTATTTGTAAAGTAGTAACCTTATTTTTCCACTGTGGTAATGAAACCTTTTAACAGGTGAAGAATGCTCAGTTTTCATAGAAAGTATTTTATCATTTGTTCATTTTGGAAGATGTTTGTGGTAACGTTACGTTGACATGAGTTGCATTATTACAAAAAAGAGTGACTTGTGTGTTATTTAGCATCGTCTCAGATATTAATGGGATGGACAAAGTAACAGAAACACCTGTCCATGTGAGAATGTTACAAATTACCAGCAGCACAACTGCAATTTCCAAAATGATCATACAGTCGAATCAACAACTCCTCGAAACAGTTTCATCCAAAACTGAACATTATCATTGTTATGGAGGATTTATGGCAGGAATGTTGTATTACTGCTTTACTTTTTAGCTAGATGTAACTATTGAACTGGTAACTTACTCTTACAGACTAAATACATTTCTCACAACATTAAACTATTCCAGTATCACATGTTTGAGAGAAGTGTTCACATGGCCATTATTTTGTAATCTAATAAAAAGTTGGTGTTCATATATTGTGTGGCCATTAAGGACTATAGAGAGTGCTGCTGAAGGGATTTCATCATGTCCATAATCACCTGACTTGCGAAAGCAGCTCTTGTATCGGTGAGTAAGGGAAATGCTAAAATATAGTATTCTAAAAAATCAGCAATTGATGATGTTCTTGTTGACTGGACTAATGGAAATTCTTTGTGTTTTATCTGCTCCTGCAGGATTAAGTATTGAGTGACACTACAGCTATCCCAAGTTATGTTTTCAATTTGCACATCTCTGCATAAGAGTTAGTATATTTTGTTTGAATTATTCAGGATTATGTAGACTTCATGCATTTTATACTGCCTAGATTTGAAAGACTTGAGTTAAGGTATTTAAAGGAACATACGGGCTTCATTTGAACTTACTAGGATGCTTCCTTATTTAACGAAAATTCCCTTAGTGGTAACAACATTAATCTACATACATTTATGTGTTTGTGTTTGAATGTCTGCAGGTGTTTTCTGAGTTCCATCGTCATCATGACTAATGTTGAACCTATGGAGCCAATTCAACTGTGAGCTTGACACCACAGCTGATTGTCCTGTCCAGGTGGAGGGCCTCACAGATGGGCAAGACAGCAGAGGCACTGCAGAGATCCTAGGATTTATGACCTCCAGGTGAGTGTAAGATTAATTTTGCCATAACCACAATGTAGATCACATAATGTGTGGTCATTACATATTAGGACATTTCTGCAATACAGTTATTCTGAATTTGTAATGATTATGACATCTACTTTCAATGGTCATTTCACATTTGCACAGTTATGTCATTTATTTTGCTTTGTTTTCCAGTACATGATCACTTTAAAAGTTATTACAAGCCTATTTTAAATGGCTATTCTTAGGCTGCACTGAACACATAATACAAAACAGAGAATCCTCACTTTATTTTTTGCTTACTAGAGACCAGTGCCATCGATGATTGATCCCTGTGGGGTCTACTGACAGGTGCAGAGGAACAGACAGAGAGAGATGTAGTGTAGGCCTACTCCACACGCAGATCCATCCAAAAGTTGTTAACATGGAATCTGGGCTAAAGAGGTTCAAAACGCAGGCAGTGTTTTTTTGACTATAAAACTTACTGCTGACAAACCACGTGTAAGTGTCGTGTCCCTGTATGATACAGCGAGAGAAAATCAGAAAGAGGTGGTGTGAACTGTTGTGTGTGTGTGTGTGTGTGTGTGCAGGGTTGAGGGTTGAAGTGTGGGTGCTTGTGCAAATATCAAAATCACCAAATCTAAAACCGAAAACCTACCCAGTGAATAACTAGAATACTGGGGTCCAGCCCTACTGGAATGGCTTCCAAATATCTTTTGTCATGTTGTAAGTCTTGTCTTTTAGGTAGTTGCAGCTGGATGGATTTATTATTGTTATTGCTGTTGTTGCTAATTATGGTATTATTATTCTTTTAGAATTACATTGGTATAACTGTTACACTATATGCCTTAATGTACTGAAAAAACATTTGTATAATCATAATTATTTTGATTATCAATCTAGAAACAACATGATGTACACATGAGACGCATTCTGGCCCTTCGTGCCCTCCCAGTGGACCTGCAAGGGGATGACTGATTTCTTCAAGACCCGCAATGTAAGTCCTCACTATTCTCACACACAATGTAAATATCAATGAAATGTACTATGGCAAACCAACTTTAATGCCTCTTATAGCATTTGACAGACTGACAGACTTCACTTCATAAAAAACTCGGTAGCCTATTACATTACAAATCGCCGTGGATATTTTAAGTAATTTTAAGTAAGACCAGGTAAAGCAGCAGTCAACACACAGGGTGCAGATGTTGGTTTTGGTTATTTTGAAAGGCTGTCATTAACAAGCTGGCACGCAGCTCAACTGCTGCAGTGAGAACGGATCGTGGGTGGAAAAATACGGAAAAAAGACGAGTTCTGTGTCATTTAGGCAACTTTATCAAACATACTGCTGATGGAGAAAGTGGAGTAGACGGGGGGGGGGAGACAAGCCAGTGTGTTTGCAGTGAGAGAGCAGAGGTGTAGGTGTGTGTGAATGTGGGGAGAGGAGAAGTCCAAAGTAGGTGCAAAGCAGGTATATTTAAAAATGATAATAATATTTGTGGGGATTAAAAACTGCTTTGACAGGGTAGTATAATGTGAAAAATTAAGACTAAGATTACAATCACGATGCCCGGCTCAACATTGTGATGTCTGTCAGTCATCAACTCGATCCAACCCTAATTCATAGATTTTTTTTTTCATCTAGTCTATCTCAATAAAATGCTAAAATTTGATTTGTACAATAAAAGAGTTATTGGTGCTTTCAGTTTGTGGGGGGGCACCGATGAAGCAGTGCATGACTTGCAACCTGTCTTTAAAAATTATCCTCATAATTGGATTGTTTGTATTTTTCAGTGCAAAGATGAACCAGATATTGCTGACACGCCTGTGGTCACTGACGACGTCCCTGCTGCGGTCCACTTCAACCCTGAGAGCGTTTCTGTTGTAGTCGAAGAGGAAATTGTGAGTGACTATCCAAAGAAACTAAATTACACATTCACCTTTTTTCAGAAAATAATAATATCTTGATGATAGCAAACTACTGAAGCTGTGCCTAAAGTACTTGTTGAAAGAAGTTTGAATGTACTTATGTACATGTTTGTTTCTGTGAAATATAGAAATGGCAGGAGATGTAAAAAGTTTTGTTAATGATTGTTCAATAAAGAAAACTTGACTTGTAATAATGGAGTTGTACTTGTATTTTTGAGAATTACTGAGCATTTGGGTTTACAGCAGGTTAAAAGATGGCCCAAGTGTGTCTTTGCAATTGCTAATTTGTTTTTGTATGTTTTTTCTTTTTAATTAGATGTTTTTCTTTCGTTCAAATGTTGTTTTTTGAAGTTTAACTGATTGCCTTAATTGTTTTGAGTACTGCTTACTTATTCGGGTTTACAGTGTACTGTAACCAAATACCAAAATCTGGAAGTCCTTACTCTGAAATTTGAGCAGTGTTGATAGTACAGTCTGTGTGACGAGGTAAAGTTAGCTACTAGCTGTAGCCTGTCTCGGATTGAGTAGGCTTAAATGCAGGAGTAATAGGTGGCCAGGTAGCCAGGGAAAACGTCTTGGCAAGCTAACTTAATATGGGATTACCCATTAGCCACCGCTCCGGTTAGCATGTAGGCTAGCTACGTTTATAAACTACAAGTAGCTATGTTAGCCAGTTAGCCACTTGCTATTAAGTTCATGTTACTTAGAAATTTGTTTTATTGTGGCCAAAAAGCTTGTTCACCTAACTTAAAACATTATGTTGGATCAACTTAAATACTTGCATTCATATTGAAAATTATTAAGTTCATGTTACTTAGAAATGCGTTTTATTGTGGACTAAAAGGTAATCCACCATACTCAAAACATTGCTATGAATTAATGTAATTCTGCCAGCAGTCTAACTTACTTAAAATTCTAGTGGAAAATGTTAACATTTTTTTTTTGTTGATCCAATGTTTTATTTTTTAGAGTGTACTAAAACTGTACACATGCACATGCAAAAACATACTATCCATACAATTGAATTCATACTGCTCAGTTCATAGAATTCTCAGCCTGGAACAACAAAATAACAGAAAAATGACTCTCCAATGCAATGTGTTTTTTTTAATCACTCTCCACTGAGAGACAATAAAATTGCCAGTGCATAGTGGACAATGGTTACTTTGTTAAACAGACCAGACCTAGCTTGTATCCCATGACATTCCCACAGCCTCAAATGTTGCATTATGTTTATTATATACAAATGATCTGAAATTGTTATCATTTCTATGTTGACAAGTGCTTTATGCTTTGCCTATCTATTTCAGGAACCTAAACACAAAATATAGGCTACATTTATACAAAAACAAAAAAGCTCTCTCTAAATTTCTCAAATGGGGCTTTCTGGGGAGCTCATGTCTCTTTTAGGGTGCCCACCGTTTCCTGATTATTACCTTTGTGAATTTAGTATTTATTGCATGGCTGTTGTATCTGGACTTTTAGCTAGGTGTACCTAATAAACTGCTAATTGAGTGTACTACTTTCCATGTTAAAATTGCTCATGTCAAGATTGGTAAAAAGTTTATAGCTAAAAAAAAAAAGATCAAGTTTTTCATTCAGTATCATTAATCCCATATTTCCCAAAGCAAATCACAGTACTGAACAATGATTATAACACAGCACTACAGGGAAGAGAGAAGGGCAATAGATCAGCTCTATATGACAACCTGATTGTGTCTGTGTGTTTGTGTGTGGGCGGATATAACTAATATTGTGGGGACATAAATCTGTTACACAGTCACTTATGGGGTGCAAAAAGCAGGTCCCCATTCAATCATTCAAATAGGGTGAACTCTGACTGTAAGGTTATGGTTAGGTTTAGGCAAGTAGTGGTTAGGGCAAGTCTCCAGGGACATGTAATTGAAATAAATGGTTGCTCTTGACAGGTGAGATGCTTACCATGTGTGTGTGTGTGTGTTCCAGATATACTATGTATATAGTAAAGCATTTAGCAAGTCTTTTGGCCCCTTTGGCCAGGGATTGGAATTTCACACACCCACACACTGATCTGTGGCCCTCAGCACATAAGGTGGTTGGAGCCGAGAGTCATCAGTCATGTGGCTGGTGATCAGAGCTCTTTGTGAAGATGGTTAACAGTCACGATGCCATCTTTACAGAGCTGATTTCTTCTGTTTTTCAATTTCAGTGCAAGCAATGTAATTCTTTCCTGCTTTCTTCACACGTATGTTTAGAAACATACAGTTTAAGCTCAGTAAGCATGTCTTTCCTCAGGTTCTTGTCAGTTTCAACAGCGAGCCAGCGTTCACCGAACATGTGTTTTAGGCTGCCATCAAATGAACAGACATACTCAGAAAACACATGGCTGTGCCTTTATGGCTGAAGGTAAATATACTGAAATGCTTTTATTCAAGAAAAAAGGAAACTGTTCCCAGTGTCATCATCCTATACCACAAAATTGTAAAAGGGGTCTGATTTCTGTCTTTTTACTAACTAGAAATGTAAATCACCTGCATTATAACGTTAAGTATCATTTGAAAACATGTTGTTTTTTGTTGCTCTGCATACTTTTATGTTAGGGAGACATTTGGAGGATTAACGTCATCTTTGTCTCCAGAGACAGATACTCACACACACTCACAGACATGTCTTCCCTGTGGCCCGTTGTGTGTGAATTGATGTTCCGTAGAAGATAAAATGGGCTCCTCGAGGTAGAAACAGCTTCACTTAATTTCTCTGTCTTCCCGTGTGATGTGGGAGAACAAGTGTGTGTGTAAAAGAGTGTAGGTGTAGGTGTTGGAGCTATGGATGAGATCAATCAGCTGGAAATCAGCTCAGTGTTCCTTCCCTTCTTTCTTTCTTTTACTGTCTATTCCCTTCCCCCTCTCTTTATTTCAGCGCTCTGTTTTCTTTCTTTATATCCTCCTTCCCACTTCATCATCTTGTCGTCCACTCTCGCTCCAGCTTGTTCCTCATCCTTCTCTCCTCTTTTTCAAATCACTCACATCCCCTTCTGGCCATGCAGGCCCGAACATCCTGCCGTGTCATCCTCCTTTACTCCAGTTATCTTTTTTTAAATCCTCCTATCTGTCTCCTTCTCATCCTCCCTCACCTTTTTCTCATCATGGCCTGCCAAATATTCTCTGCTTCTCCACCATCGTAAGGCCATTTCTCTTTCACTTCCTGATAATCCACTCTTCTCCCTCTCCATCTGACCCTCTTTCCTCACCTTCTCTGTCTGTCCCTTTCTCTCATTGTCATCTTTTACATCTGAGCCTATATATCTTCTTATTTTTTTCTTTTACCATTTCTTCTCTTTTTCTCTCTTTTGATAAGATAATATTCTGCCGCATTGCCATAAATACAATCTGTTGTCATCTCTTATCTTTGTATATTCTCTTCTCTTATCATTTGTCTCTTTATCCTCCTCATTCTCTATCTTATTCTTTCGCCACTTGATTGCACTTTGCTGCCGGCTGCCAGTGAAATATTTTCTCCCCATTAGCTGTCAGCTATCGCACTCTTTCCCTCCCATTTCCTTGTCACACATTTATCCTCAATTCCATCAACATATCACATTTCTCTATCCATCACCCTCTTTAGCCACCTCTCCACCTGCTGCTAAGATCCACCTTAAAATATAATATAATAGATATAGATAATAGAGATAAATTTAATTTACACTTGACATTAAAGTTACAGCAAGCTAGATATTAAAATACAGCTGTCTTATCAGTCGAGCTACAACACAAAAGAAGCAGCTCATCATAATTAGATAAAACACACATTTTCAAAAACTCTCTGAAGTTATTGAAGTACAAATTTGAGGTACGTGTACTTTACTTGAGTATTTTCTTTTCATGCCACTTTCTACTTTTACTTGCTACATCTCAGAGGGAAATATTGTACTTCACTACATTTAACAGCTTTAGTAATAACTTTGCAAAGTAAGCTTTTTACACACAAAACATATTAAGAGTTTATATGATATGTTTTATTGTTAATTAAACTCTCCA
Organism: Micropterus dolomieu; assembly: GCF_021292245.1. NCBI lineage: Eukaryota > Metazoa > Chordata > Actinopteri > Centrarchiformes > Centrarchidae > Micropterus > Micropterus dolomieu. The sequence goes on along the minus strand of NC_060160.1, from coordinate 23,343,859 downwards.
ACAAATTATTCGTGTTTGTGTATGGTTGTATTGTCTTTGTTGTGTTGGTGGGTGTGATTTTCTGTAATTGTGTACTAAACTGTATAGAATTTTTTTGTCTGTGTGGACCCCAGGAAGAATAGCTGTTGCATCGGCTACAGCTAATGGGGATCCTAATAAATGAAATGAAGTACAGCTGAAACGATTGGTCGGTTGACTTGAATTAATTGGCAGCTATTTTCCTCGTTATGTAAATTTTCATGTAAAAACCTTTCATGGTTAAGCTTGACAAATTAAATTATTTTAATAATTTGAAAATATGATTCATAATGAAAATAATCATTAGTTGCAGTCTGATACAAAATAGTACAAAATGAGTTCTACCTCAATAACTACAACTGACGAACACTTGACAATAGGCTTATGATAAAAAATATCAAACTATTTTTGGACAAAGATTAATTTTGTGACTAACCTTGTAAGGTAAGAGATGTACGAGAGCACACATGCTGCCCCTGTAGAAATATGTGCAGCTTTGCAACAGTCAGAGCCAGCTAGGCATATTTATAACTTCAGAAACTGTTCCTACTTCCTGCAGTCCATCAGCAGTAGCATCCATATTTTCTTTAATGCACATTTAATCTGATTCTTAGAGGATGATACAGAGAGTCAAACTAAAAACTGTCTCTGCATTGGCTCTGACATTAGAGGTATGTGGGCTTGGGTTGTGCTCTCTCAGATCCTTCAATAAAATGATCAATAAAGTAAAATACAAGCTAAATATATCACAGTAAATTGTAATAAAGCTATTACGTTCAACATATAGTATATTCCTGGTAGGCCATATAATGTACACCTACATTGGCTTCAGTACATTCAAAACTCTGCAGCTAGGATCCTAATGAGAGTGCGGAAACATGAGCACATTACCCCCATTCTCCACTCACTCCACTGGCTTCCCATCTCCACCAGGATCGAGTACAAGGTTTCCCTCCTCACACATCAATGCATCCATGGACATGTGCCTCCTACCTCAAAGAACTTATCAACCCACAAAACACCACCCGTTCCCTTCACTCCACTCACTCAAACCTCCTCCATATACCCAGAACCAGACTCAGGACAATGGGAGATAGGGCATTTTGTGCTGCTGCCCCACATCTGTGGAATGCCCTCCCTGACACCTTGAGGGCACCTCAATCCACTGACTGTTTTAAAAAAGGCCTTAAGACATTTCTTTTTAGCAAAGCTTTTGGTCCCCTTTAGATGTTTTGTTTTATAAAGAACTGCTCATTTTTGTTTTTTTCTAACCTGTAGCACTTTCAGATCTTTTGATGAAAAGTGCGTTATAAATAAAATGTATCATTATCATTATTATTATTATTATCATAACAAATGAACAGCTGTAATGCCTCCTCTTCTCTTTCATTCCCTCTTACAGAGCTACTACTCCTACTTTCTCTTGTTCAGTGAGAAAAGTGAGCTCTAGCTTGTCCTGCCAGCTAGCATTGGAGATCTAGGAGATATTCTGGTATTGAATTGCCTGTGGGAGGAATGTACATGTAAAAATCTGTACATTCTTGATTAAAAGCCATGTGAAATCTCTTTTGCCTTTCGTCTCCTCAATTCGTGTGTGTTTCCAAAACGTCTCTGGTGAATCTCGTGGACTCGACTCGCAAGCATTGGAATGCACAGATTTGATTGGCTGAGCAGCGTCACATGAGACGATTGAAGCATATGCGATTGGTCTGTGAGTGTCCTGGGCCACTAAACCAGTTCAATAAATGCTAGAAAAGCTGCGCGGGTTAAAATAGAAACACTCCGTCTCAAGGTAGTAAGTCTCAATAATAAATCGGCTTTAGGTTGGCGGTCCGGAGTCCGGATCTGGACCGCGTTCCGCCTATTAGTGACCACTGCTGTAGCGCATTGTCTTTACAGCTCTCCCAAGACTTGATATCCCAACACATTCTCACTTCCGACTCGTCACATATGGACACCCTGGGTACCCCTTTATTGTCATTTTTAGGTGTGTAGGGCTCCGTGGTCAAGTTAGCGACGCTTAGCAACAACAAATATGCAACGTCTGGCAAAGTTTGCAACAATAAATATGCAACGTCCAATTAGACTCAAAATAAAATGCTAGCATTTCGAAACATCACCATCTTGAAAGAGCATGTTATTAAAGTCATGTAATTTTTGTTTTTTTTTGTAATTTTTGCACTAAAAGTACTTGGTTAAGGTTAGGAAAAGATCATGGTTTGGATTAAAATAACTACGTACATCAGTTAAGACGTAAGTTAACTAATGTCACTTGCATAACTTATGCAATTGATATATATTTGTAAGTTGCCTAACTTAAATAAAAATATTTAATGTTGACGTTTTGTTTCACACAGGACACGAACACCGCTCTCCTGGTTTAAAGTCCGGGTTCTGGACGTCCATCCACCCCAACCACCTCCTTATTCAGTATTTTCTGTTAAATATTTTATACCTACCTTCCCCATGCGTTACATACTGACGCTGATGGGTCTTAACCATGTGTCAATATGTTAAAAGCCACAGGGGCAATTAATATTCGATTATCAACAAAAAAGGCTTAAATTCATAAAAAACTACATAAAGAGGAGCCTATGGTAAAATGGATCTCAGTTGTAGCTATTGTGGTGGCAACAGTAATAATACAAATCTGTCACAACCAGTAGTTTTACCAGTAATAAATAAATCCTTGATTGCTCATTTGCACCTGGTAATAAAATGTGATCTGTATCTGGACACATTATTCAGATAACAAACAATCCGGATCTGTGTCCAGAGCAAAACCTGTGTGTGAGTAATTTGGTGGCAAAGTTTTTTGAGTTGTTGAGTTAGGGAAACTTTATAAATTTTGTGAAACTACAATGTGTCCCCTCTTGTAAATTCGGAAATGTAATACATGAAGTCATTCCTTTCTTTGTATAAAAAAATATTGTGTCAGTTTGGAGCTTACTTGTGTGTTGCAGTGTGCAAGCTGCTCTTTGTAACGCACACTGTTGCACGGTTATTTCTCACTGTATATGATTAATTTACTAACTTTACATGTTTAAGACCTGTATGAGATCTGAGTGAAAAGTCAGCTGGAGATGGACTTCTCAGCTGGCTCAAGGAGTTTAAGCATTAGCAGTACCTTAAATTAGCTAGCTACACTTAACATCTGCCTTGAGACATCATTTTGACCAACAAAATTACAGTCACCAGCAAGAAATTAGAAGCCTGCTTTGTGTACTTCTCTGTGGATATTAAAATTACTGCAAATTTTGATCTGCCACCGTTATCACTGGAAACTTCATTTGTGCATGGCGAGAATAGAAAACTTAGCAGGTGTAGCAACAGTAAAGGATGGTGGGATTTAGCGAAGGGTCAACTGCATCCACTTCATTTGTAATGAAGAACGCTAGTGCACGCTAGAGTTGAGTCGAGCCAGCTCCGAGTTGTTCCACTTCAGGCACGCTTCCTGATTGCTCTGACTGCAATCGGCTTCTCTCATCTACTTTAGAGGCAAGCGGCAGCTCACCTCAAAACAAGCCTAATAACAATGGTAACAGTGTAAATTGTCACCGTCCTAACGAGTGCAAACTAATGAGTGTGAGGGAGATAGTCTTGAGAATCAGACAACGTAAATGAGAACACTTGTGGGTGCACTGTGGATGCAGTCAGAGCTTTAAAGCTAAGGTAGGGGTTTTACTACTACTATATTTGTTGAAATACTATTACATCTCAACACCAATCAGTGAATCAAATGCTCTGAAAAAATTAAACAATTATGGTATCTGTGGCTGTCGCAGGACTGTAACAAGCACCGTGCTTATTACAGCTGGCCTACCTGTCTGTCTAACTTCCTACCTACCACGTCTCTTGCAAGTTTCTCCAACATCACTTACCCTAGTTTTAAGAACATGCAGTCCAGTCAGAATCTTTTCTATGTTCTTCTGTAGTTCACAGTAATGCAAACGTTTATAAGATATATCAATGTTTCATTTGAGACATAAGGGTGGCAGACTTTGTCTGTGTAGGCATGACGATCACAGCTCACAATAAATGCCTACTTCATCCTCTGCTTAGCCCAATCCAGCTGTCTCTGTTGCTGCTTCCTTAAAATGTTAAATGCATCACATTTTGTGCACAGAAACATTTTTACCCAGGAAAGTGTGTTGGTGAGAGTTAAGTAAACCATATGTAGTTAAATAAACATTAACCTGAACTATTTTTCATAGAACTTATCTATTTATATCAGAAGTAACTAAAAGTAATTGATTATAGTTGCATATTCTGTGTCATATTGCAGCCTTCCTGCCTGGAAGGTAATCTGAGTTAATGCCACGCTTAATTTAGAGAGTGCGACTAAAATGATAAGCCTGCTCTATGGGACTGCATAATGAACCGCAAATTGTGCCAAAACACGTGTGCAAGACAGAGACTGGTTGTGTGTGTGTGTGCTCATCTCAGCACATGCACTGAATGACAGAGTAATTTTCACACATATACACAAATACACACAGACATCGGACATTATCTGAAACTCACTCTCACGCACAAACACACACACAGTCTCCAAGTTGTTAATTATTATGTCCTAGAGAGCAGTCTTATCATCTATGAAAGTGTCTTTTCTCTTTGCCTTCAGTTGCCTTCAATTACTGCTTTAATTGAGCTCACATCAGGTTGCAGACGAATGGATGGAATTTGACATGTGCTTCTGTTTGTGTGCTCTTACGTACAGTTTTTTCCAACTGCTTACACACAAAATCTTTACATGTCACACAGTTTTTGAAACCTCTCACTCAAAGAGCAAAACCTCATCTCAAATCTCCAAAACCATTTGCTATTTCTCAGCCTTTCACTCAGTTTTCAATTGCGTACACTTTTTTCAAAACACTACACATAATTCTCTACCTAAGACACAAAAATCTAACAGGAAGTGACCTGCTTTCCTTTTCCAAACACAACCAATCAAAATGCTGCACTTATTCACCAGGTCACACACCCACTCCTTGCATTAACCAATCACTGTTTTAGTAAACAGTAGACAAAGATTACCTGCCAAATTACCTGTTTTGAAAAATGGATGCCAACAATGGACAGAGAGCAAGGGGAGGAGGAGGGAGAGGCAGGGGACGACAAGGAGGAAGAGTTGTAAGAGGAGGAAGAGGAGGAGGACGAGGGAAAAGACGAGAAGGAAGGAGAGCCATCACTGATGACTTCTGGGCCACACTTACTGATCATCTGATCAACAGCAGGTTGACCATGAGAGAAGTTGGACTCCATAATTTGTGGTGTCACAGATGCGACTGGGATTGCTTTGTGTGAAGGGATGGCAGAGCCAGGCGACGTTTGTTGGAGGAGCGTAGTGGCCGAGAAGGAACGTAAACTTGTATTATGGAGTTTAGGTAGATGGGTGCAGACCCAGTAGTCACTCTGTATGCAAGCATTAGTGACTTGAATCTGATTCTGGAGGCCATGGGTAGCCAGTGGAGGTCACACAGCAATGGAGTGACATGCATCGTTTTGATGATCAAAAACCAGACGTGCTGCTGCGTTTGGAACCATTTGTAGGGGTTTCACCAGACAAGCTGGAAGACCTGCTAGGAGGGCATTGCAATAGTCGAGGCGAGAGATAACTATGGCCTGTACCAGAAGCTAGGTGGCATACTGAGTGAGGTAGGGCCTGATTTTTAAGATATTGTATAGAGCAAAGCGGGCCGACCGAGAGACAGCAGCAACATGGTCTGAAAAGGACAGCTGGTCATCAATCATGACACCCAAGTTTCTCACCACCCTGGTTGGAGTGATGGTTGAGGAGCCAATTTGTAGTTTGATGTTATGGTGGATAGATTGCTTGGCTGGAATGACTAAGAGTTCAGTCTTAGAGAGGTTTAGTTGAAGGTGGCAAGCCTTCATCCATGCAGATATGTCCGAGAGTCTGTGGGGTCATCTGGCGGGAAGGATAGGTAGAGTTGCGTATCGTCTTTGTAGCAGTGGTAAGAGAAGCCGTGCGAGCGAATGATCGGCCCCAGTGAGGAGGTGTAGATTGAGAAGAGAAGGGGCCCTAGCACTGAGCCTTGGGGTACCCCTGTGGAGAGGCAGTGGGAGGAGGATAATTGTCCTTGCCACAAAACATTGTAGGAACGCCCCGAGAGGTAGGATTCAAACCACAGGAGTGCTTTACCTGAGATGCCCATTGCTGAGAGTGAGATAGGAGGATCATGTGATTGACTGTGTCAGAGGTAGCTTATAGGTCAAGCAGGAGGTAGGAGGTCATTCTGTGAGAGGAATTCTGAGACCTGTTTGAAGACTGACCGTTTGATAGTTTTGGATAGAAATGGTAGAAGAGAAACTGGCCGATAGTTCTCAACTTGAGTTAGGTCGAGTGAGGGCTTTTTAAGCAAGAGTGTAACCTGAGCCCATAGAAGTATTTATCACATGAGTGATTGCCGGGACCACAGTAGGGGATATTGCTTGGAGAAGATTCGTAGGAATCGGGTCCAGTGGGCATGTAGTGGGACGGCTATGGGTCAGGAGTTCTGATGCTTCGTTCTCCGTGAGAGGATTAAACGAGGAGAGAGAAATGCCATTGTCCTGGGAGGGCAGAGGAACAGAGGTAGTAGGTCTGCTACATGTTAGCCTTGGTGTTGAGCCTTTTGCGCCGTTTCCCGAGGGAGATGGAGGGAGACATGTATAAGGACTGCTACATGATAGGCTTTCCTATGCCGAGCTCACACAGTGGGAGCTGACCGGGGGGGAATAGAATGGTTGATTTTGAGAGATTTAGAGAATTGGCTAGTTATAGCCGCCACTTTGCCTGTGAAGAAGGTGTAGCATGGCTAGATTAGTTATGAATTTTAATAAATATATGAGAATTAATACCCAATTATGAATTTTAATATTCATAAAATCAAAATTATTCCTCGTTTCAGGGCACCACCGGAGTTGATATAATCCTAGAGTCTCCGGACCTCTAGGTAGCTTTTAATAACTATACAATTATTACTAGTGATCAGTTAGTTAATAATCGCTCAATTATCTTAAATCAGTCAGTCAGTCTCATATCTAAAGGGTCAATTCTCTTGGCAGGGACGTAGAAATAGGCAACACACACAGTTCTTGATTATATTACAGTGAATTTATTCTCTAACTAATGCGATATAAACGGTGGTTAAATACAGGGAAAATAAACAATTGCTGAACAATGAGAAATGGAGATTCAATTGTGGGAAGCATTTGACTCATATGGCATAGGAGAACTACTGAAAATAAGCTATGAGTTTAGGAGTTAAAAGGAAATATTAACCTTACGGGACATATCTGACCACAGAATGTTGGTTAGGTCTTACGGCTTGTCGAGGGCCTGATTTGGCCTGTTGCACGGGTCCCACGCTAGCTGCCCGATCCTGGCTTTTTGCTAGGGAATTTCCAGGGTTCTCCGTGTCTGACTGAAGAAAACGTCGTCCTCCGTCTGGCAATTCGGCTGTTTTCAGGTTTCCTTCGTTGCCGCTGGTGAGACCACGTGGCTTGGTCTGACCTCGGTGAAGTTGGCTCGACGAAAAAGCTTAAAATGGAACTTGGTCGTTCCTGAATTAACGGACTGATAACTTTAACAAACCAAAAGAAAGAAAGAAAATAAACAAACTGAGGGGCAGATCGATGTCACGGCACTTCATGTGTGTAGCTTCAAGCGAACAAAGGCCTGTTGCGCTGGCCGAACTCTTAGGGCGTTACCTGGCGAGGCACGCCGGACGCGTGCCGAAGTGTCCAGAGAGCAGAGCGGAAGGCCAGGGCATGAGGGGAGGAGAAGAGCAGAGAGCGCCGAGAAGAGAGCGAACGAAGTCACGTGTCGCTCTTTTGTTGCCTGGGGCGTGGTTCCCCAGAGGGCGTTTCAGGTTTCCAGAGGGACTGCCTTTCTAAACTTAATGTCTAAAAGAAAAGAAATCTATTTGCGCATATTATAATCAAATATTTTCCACAATCAAACCTCAATGGTCAAGTTAAGCAATTGTCACATTATTGGTCAGGATATTTATACATTTAATGGCATTTCCAATGATGGTATGTAATACTTATCTCGTCCACTTGGGGGAGCTCAGGTGACATGAGGAAAGCTTAAATTAATCCAAGACCATCTCTCCTTAGGAACCGGGGAATTTAGTTATTCAGCCTTAAATTCAAGCTGGCGATTAAGAGTATAGTAAGACATTTCTTTATCATCATTTCTAAAGGAATTTTGTAGGAAAGCATAATGAACAAGCATTGATTACACATTAGATGAGGGAGTGTCTTGCTGAAAATAAAAACACTGCAAAAGTAACTTATTTAGATTCTTTTCAGCACTAATATCAACAACAGATAGCAACAACATGTTAACATAACTACTCAAATAGAGGCAAACGTAATCAAGTAACTAAAGATTTAATTAAACTTAATTAAATGCTTTGAGTCTTTGGAGACTGCAGTCTGGTTATTTAAAGTTCGGCTTCCTGGGTTATGTCACAAGTGGGTGAGATCAGGAGTATCCTTTTGATGGGGTAATGAAACACAGACCCAGTTCAGTTGCCACGGTTACGTGTGTGTGTGGGGGGGGGGGGGAGCAGTTTTACGATCAACTGCCCAGGCATAGCACTTAAAGAAAGCAACTTTCACCCCCCCCCTTCCGTTGGGGTCTCCCTAGCAGTCCGTTGAAAGTTGATCTCCAACCCCCCCTGCTCCCCTCTGGGAGAGGAAAAGAGGAATTTGGAGTAGCTCCAACTTTATTCAATATAAAATGCACAAATCCACACCGTTGTTCCACTACAAAGGCAGCAAAGGTATCAGCAGACAAGTTTGTGGGTGGAGGAGGTGGAGGAGGATTTAGTAGCGTTTTAAAAGTGGAAAACATATGTTTATGGCTTTTCTTGTATGCTACTGTATACAACTGTATTATTTTGCCAAATAAATATTTTCTGTTTCAACATAGCATTGTTGTATAGTGTACTTTTCACCTCACAGCAGATTACTTTCACTCTACAACATTGTATGGAAATGTACACATAAGCCTATGAAAGACAAAAGTGTGTAAATGGTTTATCAAAGAACTTACTATTTTGAAAAAAGTGTTTGAAATCTGATGCAAATGCTTAATTTTGGAATGTGTTTGTGACATTTTGAATGCAGTGTTTCATTTTGAAGGACATATGAGACATTTTGTATTTTGTGTGAGCAGTTGTGGGAATTGTGTGTAAAACTTTGAAAAAAGGAGACAAAGTTTTGAAAATGTGTGTAAGCAGTTGGAAAAAACTGTCGACTGTCACAAAGTCAAGATAATTTAGGGTTAAAAACACTTTGTTTTAGGATCAAGGTTAGAATTGCGTTCATGTTAAGATGTGTAGACAGTTGGCAGAAACTAATCCATGTCACACATTTACATCATCATCAGTGTTGAGCTATTGACAATACAGCCGTGACAGCGATGACAGCACTGCCATCGTCTGACAGCTGGTGTTTCTGTGAATCCTGCTGCACCGCTGGGATGAAAATTTCACACACTTTTTTGTCTCAAATGCTGTGGAATGTTTGGAAAATGATTTTTGAGACAACGTTTGGAGCGTGAATAAATAATTTTTGACCACTGCATAGCACCTCTAAAGTACCTGTTCAAGGAGGCTTGTGGTCTGCGTGGCAGACTATACCTGGGATAAATATTGTGCAGCGAAAAAGCTAGAAAATATAATGATGAGCCACACCTACACAGCTACTTTCTAATGCTACAGGACACTGAACCACTGACATTTTATTGCACTTGCGGTGTGCTTGAGCAACAAGTAGCTATCTTTCAATTTGAAAACATCAGAAAAAAGGCAGCTGGGTCTGAAGGCCATGGCTGTCTGCAAACCATTCCTGTTTTTTGTGGAGAAGTTTATATTCTAACAGACGTGGGTGATGCAACACGACAAAAAGCAACAATAGATCAATAGATTCCTCCATTTTGGACTTTCTCTGTTCCCTCAAAGGTCTGCACTTTCAAGATGGCTTACTATTGCTGTGCCGCAAAAACAAATTGGACAGACAAACCTACACTGGAAGCACAGCTGCCGTTTTTTATATTGATTTGGTTGACCTCAGTAGTGAAAGTAGTATCTGGCTTTAACCATGGGGTGGAAGTAACAAATTACATTTACTTTTTAGTGGAATAAAGGTGTTTGTTGTGGGCTTTTGTGAGTATTTTTACAAATCAGTATTTTTTACAAATCAGTCATTTTACTTGTACTTATGTTTTATTTAATATAAGTATTGTACTTTGCTACATAGGATAGAAAATAAAGAATGTGCATTTTAATTGAACTACCTTTTCCTAGAACCCTGGGAACATAGGAATGACCCTTTCATTACTACAGATGGTGCACTGTTAGTGTCAGTAACCTTTTGCTGAGATCTCACTTACAGTAGATCTGGTAAATGCAGTACTCTCTGGCAGTGGCGGAGGCAGACGTAAATATCCAGGGCTTTTCCTAAAATTTGGAGGGTCTGGGGGCATGCTACCCAAGGGAGATTTTTTCCCACGGCAGAAAATACCTAAATATCTGTACATGATTTGGGAAAAGCTTAGTTGCTTAGGGTAAAAAATAAGAACAAAGAAACACAGAACAAAGAAACAGACATTCTTTCTGACACACGCACTCTCCTTCACACACACACACACACACACACACACACACACCCCTTCTGTTCTTTAGTTCAGTGCATTTTAGATAATATTGTGTGTTTTGCTCAGTGTAGTGCTAGAAACGCGTTACTGTAATAATATTACTTTTTCCAGTAACTAGTAGTGTAACTAATTACTTTTCTAAAACAGTAATATTATTAGTAGTTACGAAGGCAAGTACCACTGCGTTACTCGTTACTGAACGCACCATCCTTGACGTAAATCCACGACTGTGCGGCAGCTCAGGGGCGCCAGACCTTCTGTTGTTCATGTCTGCTGATAGCCAAAAGCTAAAGGAAGAATGTAGAACGAGGGAGAGAGGCGTTCTTTCCACAGCTGTAAGTAGCTACTGCCATTATTGTGTCACAGTCTAAGATGCAAAGAACATTGTCTTCTGTTGTAAACTCTGTGACCAGCAAAAAGCTTTCAGCCGCGAACACTTCTCCATCTAACTTATTGAAGCACCTGCTGAAGCAGCACAGTGACGTGAAACTTACAGAAAGAAACTCCAGCAGCTACTGTCACTGATGCTTGGACTCGTCGGGAGAACTACTGAATACTGCTCTTATAAATAGGCTACATGTGCAGAAAAACAGCTGTTTAAAAGTCGGGATTTACTTGCTTTATTTTTTATTTCAGCCGGTGGCGTTAAGAAACGTTAGGCCTAGGCTGTATGCTTTGTAAAAACCACACTCCTTGCTGCTGTTATGGATATTATGTTAGTTGAGGGAACACTGGAAAGTAATATAGTAACGTAACTAGTTACTTTTATCACCCAGTAATAAGTAAAGTAATACTATTACTTTTTTAAGGAGTAATAAATAACTTGTAATATATTACAATTTCTGAGTAACTTGCCCAACGCAGGTTTTGCTTTTATCTTTAAGTGCTTGTGGTTGTATATGCTGGTTTCTTCAATGTTGCACAAGAGTGAATACTGCTCTTCTATGTGGAACTCCAAAATCCTTCAACATTTAGCAATTGATATGGTAATTTTGGCTAAAGTGATTCATTTCATTATTAATCAAAGTTCCAAATGAATAGTTTAGTGTTTTTCTTAGACTGAATCGATTAATTGGCTATAGTTTCCCCTTCTTTAAGGGTAGTGCCCAGAGGACCTTTATTAATTAAAGTCATTAATTATCTTTGATCATAGTGGTTAATTGCTTACACCTACACAATTTGGTGCTCCCTTTAAACCATTTTAATTCCCATTACCGCTTGTTTCTGCTCAGGTCATGGGTCCATTGCCATTTTGCCAGTTGACAGAAATATTGAGGTGGATTTTTCCTAGAACTTTCCCCCCCGATTGTTTGGATGATGAGTCAACAGTTTATAAGTGCCATCATGTGGTATCACTGATCCAATGAGCTGCTGATGATTTGCAAGTGCTATCTGTTAACAGCTATCCCATCATTTATGCAGACCAAACACACATGTATTAAAACACTGAGCTTCTCTTGAACCAGAAGGAGGCGATAAAACATCTAAGTAGTAAAATATTGTGTATTTAACTGATTAAAGCTTCAGTGACAACAAAAGGGTACACGTGTGTAATGGGGAACATTTCCTGCATTGCTCTGCATCTTCCCCTTTCTGATACTTATGCAAAGTATCAATTCTGTGAAACGAGTTAGCTAATTTCTGTCGTACTGGTCTCCCCACAGTGAACCTGTGCAGTAGAAGCATCTCGAGGTTGACTGACAGATTCAATCTTCAGGTTTTCAATTACACTCTTTCTCACCCTCCTTTAGGTTTTCGATTACAATCTTTCTTGTTCTCTATTCCTGCTCATTCCCCTCCTCCTGCTCTTTTAGTCCTCTAGCCTTGGCTTTTTATTGATGTGCAACTGAGCCTACCATAGTTGTGGATAGACTATGCACGTTGATACCAGATGTTTTTCTGCCTGTTCAATTTAACCTGTCTCTTGACAACATTAAACATTTGGGATGACCCGTAGTGTGCAGTTTTATTCCTCTCAGAAAGTGGAAGCTAACATGCTAGGCTAACTAGACGTTACTTTTTGTTGATGTTATTTTTATTCTGCTGAGTCGTCAGCAAATCCTGCACACACAGTAATATAGAGAGAAGGGTGCGTAACTAGTGGCAGCTCTCAGTTTTTAATGTTTTTGGTTTTTTTTACATTTTCAGCTTTTTTGACAACACACATTGTCTAACTATTTTAAAAACAATCACAATTTCCAAAAGGCATCCAAATGTCTTTTTATGCGTATCACACCAGCCGTCCAGAAGATATTCCATTAACTATGACATGAATCATGACAAGCAGCAAATGCTTGGCATTTATGCTTTAAAAAATGATTGAAGGGATTAATTATGAAAATAGTTGCTGATTAATACCGTTTCAAACTATGGACTAATCGAGTGAGCTCTACTGTAAATTTCATTCAATGCAATACAAGTAGAGAGTATTAGGGAAAGTTATAATCAGTTATAATTGCCTTCCAATAGAGAATTTAAACAAAGGCAAAGGCAGAGGGCATGCAGATTGATGCTGCAAGTGCTTGCATGAGCGTTTGTGTGTGTGTTTGGGTTTAAGTTTGAAATTGTGTAGAATATGTGTCTATGCATTTCCATAAGCTTCTCTCTATAATACAATGGCTGTGTGTGTGTGTGTGTGTGTGTGTGTGTGTGTGTGTGTGTGTGTGTGTGTGTGTTCTGATGATAACGAATATCTAGTTGATCATAAATCAAAGTCAACAAGGATGCAAACTTGTGAGGCAGAAACAAAAAAGAATAGAGTTCAGCTGGGTCTTGCAGAAAAGAATAATAACTGTATAAAGATGCAGTCGTATAAATCAATCAGACTGCTTAGCATTTTGCTGAGTCATGGATTGGCCTGCCTGAGAAGCAGCACAGAAAACAGTTCAACCTCTCCTGCACTGTAAAAAGACCACCTCAAATCATTTACTGTAGCCCGTATTTAGACTTGATATCTGTTGCTGAACAATGTGAGAAATCAGCATGATGCAGTGTGTGTCAGAAAGAAACACAGTGTAAGCATGTTGTATCCTGCAAAATATACATTATACACCAGTTTTAAACTTTTACTTAATCAAATCATCAAATAGTGACAACATATCAACCTTTCACTTGATTAGAGAACATTGTTAAAAAATCTGTTTTGTAATGTGTTAAGGTTTGGTTAGGTTTACGGAAACATGGTTTGGGTTAAAATAAGTGTGTTTATGTTGATGACATAAATATATGTATATATTTATAATTGTGTATATGACTACGTTTGTTAAGGTTAGGGAACTTCAAAGAAGGTTTAAAGTCATTTCAGAACTGAAGAACTCTCTTGGATGAGGGACGAATCGTCTTCTAGTATCTTCAACCAAGTCCAGTTGCCCTTGACTTTAAAGCTTCTTTGGATAACCATGACTTGGATGATTGAGAACCTTCACAGACGTTAGAGAACTTGGTTGTCATTGTTACAATAGTAAACACATGGTTAAGATGTTTAGCAGATTTAATGTATAGTGTGTTAGCATGCAGATGGAAATTTGATTAGTTTTGCAGGTATTTGTTCATAAACCAAAGAATTGGTCGAATAAAATGTTTTTACCTTATAATGATGATGACTAGATGAAAAATTATTAAAGTTCGTCCTGAGGGGAACATCAATATCAGAACCAATTGCATTGGCAATCCATCCAACAGTTGTCAAGATTTCAGTCAAAACATCAAATGTGTACCCTTTAGTGGAAAGCCATTAGAGGAAAAGACAGCCCAAAGTCATCAGGATACAACAAGGAAATTGTGTGTTCCTACATATCCCATTTTTCTATGCCCCGGCCTTTCTGTGTGGAGTTTGCATGTTCTCCCTGTGTCTGCGTGGGTTCTCTCCGGGTACTCCGGCTTCCTCCCAAAGACATGCAGTCTAGGTTAATTGGCAACCCTAAATTGTCCTTAGGTGTGAGCGTGAGTGGTTGTTCGTCTATGTGTGGACCCTGTGATGGACTGGCGACCTGTCCAGGGTGTACCCCGCCTTGTGCCCGATGTCAGCTGGGATTGGCTCCAGCCCCCCCGCGACCCTGTATGCAGGATAAGCAGTTGACGATGGATGGATGGATAGATATTTTCTATTTTTTAGATGTTACATATTCAATTTTCTATCTCAGTTGGGTTTATTTTATTTAGAGACACCATATTATTTTATTAGGGTTGAACAATTTGGGGAAAAAATCTAATTTTTCTGCCAGACATTGTGATTACGATTCGATTTGCTTTTTTTTAAAGTTCAACATTCACTGCCAGTCTATTTCTGACAGAATCCACGTCAAGCAGCACAGAGCAGATGAACCAAGAAGGAAGTCAGACATAGAATGACCGAGAGAATCTGGTCGATTTTCAAAATAAAACACCCTTTGCAGGTTCCCAATAAACACAGTTAAAACAGACAATAAAGAAACAATTAAACTACGTAGTCTACTTAACCATGGTAGAAGCACAAAAATCAAGGTCAACTGAACAAATAAGCAAAATCTGAATAAGTCAGCAAAATCAGACAGGCAAAACATTGTTCTATTCTGAAATGCTTCATATGGATATGTAATATTAGCCTGCAGAGAGCAGAACGGAACTGGCTCACAGAGAGCTGTTATCCGTGTAGACTAAACGCTCTGATGCTGAAACATGTCAGTATGAGCTGATGCCGGACGCCGCGGCACAGACGCTGCCTGTGTCGGTTCGCCTGGCGCCATGCATGATCCCACGTTTACCTACAGTTTTGTTTGTTGTAAAATGTCCACGCCCTGTGCCCGCTCTGATTGGTGAGTAGGACCATAACAGAAGGCGCATGGTGCTTGTGATTGGCAAGCAGATGTGTCACACAAAGACGACAACGGAATGAATTTATAATTGCATGACAGTTTAAAACGGGTCAGATGCGCTGTATAATTAGCCTACATTTTAATCGCCATCTTCACGATTAGCTAAGCACGGTCTTTCAAATCGCAATTTCGATTTGAAAATGATTAATCGTTCAGCCCTACATTTGATATAAATAGGATGTTTGCCTGTTTGCCAGAGAGGACATTGCTGTGATAAGAAAGTACAACACGAGCATTGGGGGAACCAGTCATTTAGCTGTGCAAAACCTGGGTAATAATGTGATGAATTTTCACTGTCTTCATCTCCAGAAGGATTATCTTATGTGTGTCTGCTGTAACACAGAGAGTGTTATTGTGAGCAAGGGGCAGAGGGGTTGAAGGACAGGTGTTGAAGTAACGTTGTTTTCGTGTCTTAGACTTTTCCTTGTGTCCTTGCGCTACCAAGTGGGTAAATGTGTAACAGCATACAATCAGGTGACTAGTTAAATCCTATCATGAATATCCTTTCCAACGCTTGGACAGCTATCCCAGACTTGTGCTTGCAGTTCGCCAGATCCATTGAGGAAGCTCTCGAGGACAGCCCTACCGTGACTACATCTATAACTCTGCCATGGACATCTTCGGCAAACGAGTACGGCAGAATCCAGACTGGTTCGAAGCGGGCATCGCTAAACTAGAGCCGTCAATTGAGGCCAAGAGAGCAGAGCTAGTCAACTACAAAACACATACATACAGTAAGTGTGACAAGAACTAACTAACATGACAGAAAAATGTATTTGACTTTGATATTTTTAGTATGGCCCATGTCCTATCTGCTAACATTGAGGGGGGTGGGAGTTAGACCTATACTGCAGCCAGCCACCAGGGGGCGATCTTTTTGTTTTGACTTCACTTTTGGGGAGCTGTCACATTGTCCATCTTTATATATAGTCTTATAAGGGAACATGAATGTACACTCACCTTGCTAGTACCCCATTTTGCCTTCAGAACTGCCTTAATTCTTTGTGGCATACTTTCAACAAGGTGTTGGAAACATTGCTCAGAGACTTTGGTCCATATCAACATGATAGCATCACGCAGTTGCTGCAGATTTGTCGGCTACACATCCATGATGCCAATCTCCTGTTCCACCACATCCCATAGGTGCTCTATTGGATTAAGATCTGGTAACTGTGGAGGCCTTTGGAGTACAGTGAACTCATTGTCATTTGTTTTGTCAGTTTGAGATGACTTGAGCTTTGTGACATTGTGCATTATCCTGCTGGAAATAGCCATCAGAAGATGAGTACACTGTGGTCATAAGGGAATGGACATGGTCAGCAACAATGCTCAGCTTGGCTGTCACATTTAAACAATGCTCAATTGGTACTAAGGGTGCCAAAGAAAATATTAATAGCATGACACCACCACCACCAGCCTGAATCATTAATACGAGACAGGATGGATCGATGCTTTCAAGTTGTTTATGCCAAATTCTGACCCTACCATCTGACAGTCGCAGTTAAAATCGAGACTCATCCGACCAGGCAATGTTCTTCCAATCTTCTTTTGTCCAATTTTTCTTTTGCAGCAGTTCAGCGAGGTAGCCGTCACACGCAGGTAGAGGTCGGCAGTGTGGCCCTAGCGTTAGTCAGTGTGTTTCAATGTCATTTTTCTTTTTCTCAGTCTCACTCCTCATCTCCTTCTGGCTCTAATGACATCATCCATAAATGTAAAAAAGTATGCGTTGATTATCTGTGTTTAGTAATGTTAACACTGCAACATGCAGATAAACCCTCTAACTCTAGTTCATTGTAATGACTAGAAGTTGTGTTTTGTGTGTGTGAGTGAGAGAGACAGCGAGTGAGTCTAACATGATTCTGTGAAAGGAAACTCAAAACACACCAATGCAGACATGTGAAAAATATCAAGTTAAAAAGACCTGTCCCTGGGATTATTATCAGAAAGTAGTGCACATGCCATTGACACTGCTTTTTCCCTTCTATAGTCGGAAATTTTGATGGCACTAGAAAGTGCGTTCATTTCACACACAAAAAAATCCCACTACCGACATATAATCAGTGGCTCTGTGCAGAAATTAAGCAACATACACTTGTACCAACAGTATCAGTTATAATACAGACTAACAAATGTAAGAAAAATATTAAACTTTACCACTACATTTCCACTAACTTCTGCTGAGCTGAGATTCAACATCATTTTCCCCAACCTTGCCACTACATGACAAGCGGCATGTGATGAAATGGAGCACAGCCAATTACTCCATGAAGTTCAACCTGAGCAGAGCAACGGAAAATTACATTCTGGTGTTTTAGAAACAAATTCCTATTGAGTTTATTAATTATCACGAGAACTATATAAAAATCTCTTACTAAAGTTACTTAAAATTACAAAGATTGACGATTATTTTTACTGATTATTTTTGACTTTATGATGCTGCTTATTCAGCTTTCAAATACATTTTCTCTTACTATTCTCTGTTCTGCTGCTCTCTCGCTGTCTCCCTCCTCTGCTGCTGTCTGCTCCTCTCCTCTTCAACAACAACAATACATGAATCAACAAATAATCAAGATTAACCTTACATTAACTAGCTATGATACTATTAGTAGATATGTCAGAGATGCCACCAATGTTTAAGGAAATTAGAAAGTCTTCAATTTTGATGAGCTTCTAACAGCTTAAGTACTCTTATTGGTTCTTTTTCATTACTAAAAGTGCTTTTAAATAATAAAATATTTCAAAAAGATACACACGTTTTCAGGTGTAGTAAGTATTAGCTTTTACTCATGAATGATAATGGAAATGAGTGTAATTGTCGTCAACCCAAGTAATCTTAGAGTTATCTTCAAGGGGTTCACTTCTTGCACGCGGCCTCTCTGCTCTTCTGTTTGTTGACTTCACTCCATGTTTGTGCAGGAGCTCATCCCTATCATGCCTTCCTATTGACTGTATTGTCAGTAGATGGATTTGTATTGTGGTCAAGCACAATAAATTATGAACACACTGGAAAACAGCTATTTCCCCCTATAAAAACATTTATTTTACCCTTTCAGAAATTATTTTATGAACAAAATCATGTACAGTCCCGTCCCAGAAAAGAAAATAATGAAGAAAACCTCTCAGACATATTGTCACTGTTTGATGTTTTTTTTAAAGTCTATATCTCAGGATGATAATCTAACATAACTTTTTCTAAGTGGTAGCTTTGTCACAGAAATCACCCTTCAATGACACTAACCGCTGAGCCAAAGAATGAAAAAACCTTGTCACTTTATTTGAACACGTCCCATAAAGAAAAACAAAAGAATTCTTCCGGGTTCACAAACTTATTTGATCATTTGATCATCATTGCAAACTGCCAAAATCACTTTTTGTGAACCGACCAATCACAGCCTGGATGGGGCTGGACATGAAATAAGTTTGCGTGCAGACTTTTGAAATGTTGAACTCGTTGCACGAATGGTTACGATTTTTGATGAGTTAGTACTAAGCATTAACAAATGAACGACTGACAACCATGTATAGCATTTTTCTTGCACAAGGATAAAATGCACATACTGTAACTGGAATTACTAGTATACTAGTGGTAAGCTATATAGACCTACTAATATCTGAAATCATAATGAATACACTAACATTAGTCCTAATCACAGTGGTGTAATATCAGAGCAGTTTTATTTGTGAAACAAACGTTAAACCTTGCTTGTGGAACAAAGCAGGTCGGAGTAATCTTGCTATGAAAATGTATGGAATTAAACAGTTGCAATCATTGGTCATTACTTTCTTCACTCATTTGGGGTCATAAGTTTCTTACTACTTCTGTAATAAAACACCTTAAAGCAAATATCCTATCAGATGGGGGACCCTTGGACAAAATCTTACAATGTCTGGGCATGTTCCTGATGAGACGGCAGATCAAACAATGACAAAGGCATTGAGCCTTTATCATCCAGGAACTGCCCACACACTATGTCCACATGAGGCCAGGCATTGTCCTGCACCAGCAGGAACCTAGGGCCCAACACACCAGCGTAAGGTCTGACAGTGGCTCTGAGGATTTCATCCCAGTACCTAACATAGGGCTGGACACTAAAACAATATCGCAATATAATTTTTTTCAACAACAATATAA
This sequence comes from Micropterus dolomieu, assembly GCF_021292245.1. Taxonomy (NCBI): domain Eukaryota; kingdom Metazoa; phylum Chordata; class Actinopteri; order Centrarchiformes; family Centrarchidae; genus Micropterus; species Micropterus dolomieu. Next base: position 23,324,181 of record NC_060160.1, on the reverse strand, counting down.
CAGATTTCAATAAATGTTTGGTTTTATTCACTTGAATAATATAACTTATTAATTAATTAGGATTTAGTGTTTTTATTAAAATGTTTATTTTGTTGAGGAAAAGGACTGAAAAAAAGCTTTTACTTGATTTTGCTCATTGTCACAACCTGGCTCAAGGGTCATGACAAAAGAGGGAACGAGGCAGCATAAATGATCAAAAACTGATTTATTTAACAAAAGAGTGAACTAAACATTTAAACTATTTAAATGTGCAAGGTGTGTCTCTGTAACATAAATAACTCAAAACAAGATGTGGCAGTCGGGGTGGTCAGGTCATGGTAGACGTCTAGGTTGCAGAGAAGGCAGAAGAGCAAGTAGTTTGCCCAAGTGGAGCTTTATCTCCAAGGTGCTCCCGATCAGCAATCACCTCAACAAAACAAAGATGTTTAACAGTGGTGAGGTATCACTCTCACAGGGTGGCCTCACCGGATCACACAGGGGCCATCACATCATGCATATTCGCTGAGAAAGATTTTATCATAATTTTTTTGAATGATCCACGTCACATTTGTGAAATGATCCACTGTTTGGTCTCAAGTGCAGACCATAATATATGTACTGTGTATTTCATATACACAGTACATATTTACTTGTTTTTTTTCAAATTGCTAGGTCCCACCATCATGGTTCTGATATCACCAGATTACATACAGACTGTCTTATTTATCCATATCTGATTTTTTTATAAAGAGTTTATAAAGACCTTACATAATGAACCATTATGATTTTATTACTCGCCTTATTTTGTCTTTATGTTTCTAAAATAGCTGACAACGGACAAACAGCGCTACAGAGTGCGTTTTGTCATCACAGCGTTCTTCTTCTCCTTGTTTAATTCCGGCAGTGTAGATGCCTGTCACTACATTAAATGCGTCCATAGAAGAAGAAGAGGAAATAATAATAATAATAATAATAATAATAATGATATTAAACAGTCTCTGAGTAGTCTTCTGGTTTATTAGAAGTAAGAAGGGAAGTGACATTTAGGCAAATGAACGAGCAGACGTATTATTTTGCACGAGAGCGAACAGCCTGTGGATCTTTATAGCATGAAGCCAGACCGGGACAGATACAAACAGCTGACGGCAGAAATCACGGATGTGGATTTTCCCAGGTGGAAGGCTATAATGTGGGACAGATGTTTTCCAAGCGGTGCTGAAGTTGTCTTCTGCTGGACAGGTAATTAACTTAAGTTTGTCAGACTTTAGCGTTGCAAATGAAAGCTGTTGTTTGATAGCTTTAGCTTGAAGCTGGCTATAATCACTGAGAGAGGTCAGGTGTTTCCCCTGTCAATATGTAAGGTTAGATGCATTAATTGATTGGCTTTGCTGGTTATGTTAGCGAGACAATCAGCTGATCAGAAATGTTAATTGCCAATAAAACCATAATGTTAGCTTAGAGCATGGAAGCATCAGCCAGCTAAACTTTTACTGCCCTGGTAGAAAAATCATGTAAGGTTATTTGGATTGGTTTATTCTCCAGTGCTGGCTTTGGTTTGTGGTGTAAAATATGTAGTTGGATTAATTTCATGTAGTTACTCTCTCTACAGGCTTTGTTGGTTATGTTAGTGAGACAATCAGCTGATCACTAACTGGTAATAAAATGGTAGCTTACAGCTGGAAGCTCAGATCAGACAGCTAAACCTTTACTGCGCTGGTAGAAAAAATATGTTGTTGCATTAGTTTTATGTAGTTAATCTCTCTATTTTGGTTTTGTTACATTCCTGAGACAATCAGCTCATCACTAATTGGCAATAAAAGAAGGCAGCTTCCAGCATGGAAGCTCAGATAAGCCAGCTAAACTTTTACTGCGGTGGTAGATGTGTAGTAGAAAAAATATGTAGTTGGATTGTAACTTCATGTAGTAGATGAATATTATTGGTAATAAAACGGTAACAGCAGGGAAGCTCAGATCAGCAGCTAAACTTCACATTTTACTGCCCTAGTGGAAAACATGTACTTTTTTTTTTTTTTTTTACTGCTAATGGTGATATATAACAACAACTGTGAGCCTATCAAGTGACCAATAAATGAATACTTTCTGAATTTGCATTAAAAAATGTGTTTTTTGGATATTGATTTGCCACTGTGCACACAAATGTGTAATTTGTACTTTCACATGCTAAATGCCCATTAAAAGGTTTCACAGATTTACCACAAGCTGAAAAAATTCAAAAGACATTTTGGTAAGATTTGCACATTGCTTATCTAATTAAGCAAATCGAGAGGAACCTTGATTCTCACCTGCCAATGCCTTTGTAAACTTCATGTATTATGTGGTTTATAATGGACTGTGGTGCAGAGGTTTACATTGTCCTGGTATCTGTCAGTGGTCATACTTAATGCACTAGATGTGATAGTGTTTGAGATGTTCTTCATTTTCTTTGGTATGTTAGTTCTGATGAGCCAACCCAAGTTGTAAAATAATGTATTACTGGAGTATGAGCACTGTAGCACTTCATTTCTTGATGTGGCTGTTGTTTAATTAATGAACAAGTAACAATAATATTTAAAACAAAACAAAACAAATGCTTTTACTGAATAATTAAGTAAATATAATTTCTTAATATATCTATCTAAAGAAACCTCAATTCTGAACTGGCAACTCTCTGTGATCTCATAGATGACATCTGGATATCTTTGACTGTCCTGAAAAAAATCAACACATAGCATGTATGGCTACCTCTTCCAATAGACTTCACACAAACCTACTGTTCAATTCAATTCAATTCAATTCAATTTTATTTATATAGCGCCAAATCACAACAACAGTTATCTCACAGTGCTTTTCATAAAAGAGCAGGTCTAGACCGTACTCTGTGATGATATTTACAGAAGCCCAACAGTTCCCACCAAGAGCAAGCACTAGGCGACAGAGGCAAGGAAAAACTTCCTTTTAAGAGGCAGAAACCTCGAGCAGAACCATGGCTCAGGGTGGGCGGCCATCTGCCTCGACTGGTTGGGGAGAGAGAGGGGGAGAGAGAGAGAGAGAGAGAGAGAGAGAGAGAGAGAGAGACTACACAATATACACACAGAGGTACAGACAGTGAAGGTAATGTTGCTATAGACTAAATGAAAAATGGTACAGATATTTATAATAGTGTTAATGGTAACCATCGTAATGTTAATGATTATAATAACAATAATAACAATAAGACTAGCAACAATAGTCGTTGC
>NC_060160.1:23305228-23320866 GCF_021292245.1 Micropterus dolomieu | reverse complement strand
AAAGATAACTCCAAGATTCCTCACAGTGGTGCTGGAGGCCAAGGCGATGCCATCCAGGGAAACTATATCTTTAGATAATGCGTCACGGAGGTGCTTAGACCCCAGAGCAATAACTTCAGTTTTATCTGAGTTTAACATGAGAAAATTACAGGTCATCCAGGTTTTAACATCCTGAAGGCACATTTGAAGTTTAGCTAACTGATGAGTTTCATCTGGCTTGATCGATAGATATAACTGAGTATCATCTGCATAACAATGAAAGCTTATGGAATGTTTCCTGATAATATTGCCTAAAGGAAGCATATATAAATTGAAGAGGATTGGTCCAAGGACAGATCCTTGAGGAACTCCATGAGTAACTTTGGCGTGCATGGAGGACTCATCGTTAACATGTACAAACTGAAATCGATCTGATAAATAGGACTTAAACCAGCTTAGAGCGGTTCCTTTAATGCCAATGAAATATTCCAGTCTCTGCAATAGGATCTGATGGTCAATGGTATCAAATGCAGCTCTAAGATCTAATAAAACCAGTACAGAGACAAGTCCTAACATACTGTTAGACGATAATGGTAAAAACAATGATTGTCCCCCCAAAAAAGTAAAGCTACTTATTTGAAATGGTTATCATGTTTTCCCCTAGTACTTACATGGACCCAACAAACAAACTGGTTACATAGAGATTTTGTCACCTTAGGTAGTACCAAATTCTGGCTTGGCCAATGTACTATTAGTTTGCATCAGCCTGCCCACCTCCAACCTGAGCAGATGTGTAACCCGAGAGAATAGAAAACACTTTAGGTTCTTAGGGAAATGCTTGTAGTCAATTTTGGAAAAAACTAATACAACAGTCTAATATTTAATCCATCAACCATATGGATACAGATCAAACGGAAGAATATAAGAAGAAAGGACAGAGGGCTGACGGAAGGTGGGAAAAACATAACAAAAAGAATCATTCATTTCTCCAAATGGCAGTATGTATTTTTCATTAAGCACCCCGAATTATAATTGAGCAGCAAGGCGATTGAGTCAAAACACTCCACCACTATAGACACTTAACTTCAGCTCACAGATGTGATAATATATAATTAGATAAATGGAAGTGGAAACAAGAGGGGATCAACATGTTCTCATTCCAGGATGACAAATACTGACGCAATATTTGGCACAGTAAGTCAGCGTCCGTATAAAACATATTTTTTTTAGATGTGGTTATAGGTAGTTTGGTTAGATTTAGGCATCAATACTACTTGGTTACATTTAGAAAAAACTCATGGTTCATCTTGGTTGAAGTGCATGACAAAGCGTTGGGATCATAGACTGTATATAAGTATATAAGAAGTGGACGTAGTTATCGTGACCTTGGTTTGTGGACTGCCGTTCTGAAGCCTTGACTTTTGCTGATAGGGCCAACGGCACCGGACGTGACCATATTTGGACGAGACTGTGGAGCTAGGTGCATCTGTAATTCACGTTAACTATTTTAACAGGGCTGACAATTTTGTCTAGCAAGCAACAGGCTTAAAACTAAATGTACTCACCAGAGAAAGTGAACAGCCAACTCCTAATAGGCGTGGTTAAATTTACACAGTGCTGTGGTTACAATTCACTCTAGCCTGATTGACAGGTTGCCATGGTAACGACTTGTCAATCATAAATTATTCCTCCCTAAAGCATACTCTGCTTTATGGTCTATTTTCGTCTAAATGGGACCATAATTTACTAAATGAACATCATGTTATATTGAAGAAGATTTCAAACTAGTGATTGAGACCATAAAGTCATTATGAAAGTGTTTACTGAGGTAATTATTCAGCTGAGAAGTAGGGTCATTTTGCCATTATTTCTAATGGAAACTTCTTTTTGCAACCAGAAGAGTTGCCCCTGCTGGCCGTTGGATAGAATGCAGGTTTAAGGGACTCCCGCGATCGCATCAGTTTGCTAACTGGAAGCTTCCTGCTTGGTTGGTATGCCCTGGGATGAGAATGGAAAAATATGCAAACACAGCATAGTCACATTAATAATTTATTAGTACGTGTGTATGCTATATGTATTTATGTAAGTGTGTTTGATCTTTAATCTCCTGACTATTGACCACACTTTGATCCTGAATATACAATTATATTATGTTACTTATGTTCTGTATGTCTTCATGTGCTGATTCACCCGACTTAATGCAGATCCCATAGCACACACACACACACACACATACAAAAAAGGGTCTGCTTAAAATGATGTATCAGTGATGACAACGTGGCCTCCAGTAGCTTCTCAAATGTCCGTTTTTGTCACTGGAACATTGTGTAGTGTAGCATGAAGTGTGCCTAAGTGTGTGTACATACGTGTACGTTTTATGCTAAAGGTTTCATTTTATGTATAAATACAATAATGTTCAATAATGCAACTGTTTACAATAAAACATCAGTTTGGTGTTTTCTGTTTTTAGGTTCTGAAAGCATATGCATAAAGCCAATGTGACAACTGTGAGTTTACCACTGGGTAACACTTCCCCATGCAAAGCCACACAGTGGATTCTCTCTGCTTTGAATCAACATTCCTCCCAGCATTTTACATTAATCTCTTTTTTTTTCTTCACACACTCTTTCTTAGCTCTGCTCTTAGCTCCCCCGCCTCAATACTCGCCCCCTGGAGAGTGTTTTCTGCACTGGTATTTCTCACTGTATACTGTATGTGTTGGATGTGGGTTTTTCAGACTGTCGGGGAGAAAAGGAGAGTCTGCAGATGTATCGCATCTGATTACAGTGAGAGCTATTGCTGTTTGACGGCTCACGGACCCCTGCTAGGTTGTTGATACCGAGAGCTACAGGTGTATTTCCAAAGTGGAAGATCCTCTTCAGTAGAGTGCTTTCAAAGTTCAGGGCCTCCGTGTCATGGAATGGAAGTGGGAAAGTGGGGATGATGGGATTTAGGTTCATTTTTGGGATAAGGCCACAAGCTGTATTTTGTTGTCAGAGCTTTCTGAAGAACTGCTTGTGAAGCACATTCAACAAAGTACTATAGGAGAGTGGTTCACTACTATAAATATAAAAGGCAGTTATTGAATCACTCATTTGTGTTTAATAGAGAAGTTGCTGAACATTTACAATGTTATTAGAATGTGAATGTTTCCTATGCCTAAACCAAAATATATAGTGTTTTCATGACTGTGATATCTGTCAATAGAGTGCAAAATGTGCCTTTTACATATTAACATATGGTCAGGTTTGGTTATTAGTTGAATATCAAATAAAACTATTAATATTCCAAATTATTAATTATAATTTGTAAATATGGGGTACCACCCTGGAATCAGGGACCAATAACCAAATATGATCAGTCTAAAAGAGGGTTTGTCCACGTATAGATGGCACACAGAGACGGGTGAATCCGTACACTGGCCGTGGTAACCAACTCTTACTACAACATTATACACAAATAATCACAGGCAACGACTTCTTAAAATTATAATAGGATTTATTCAACTCAAGCATAGATCAATGATCAACAACTTTAGTAAGTAAATCACTATTAACTATTCTAAGCAAAATGAAATAAAGCCAATATAACAAATCATACAAAGCATACAACAAACCAGCAAGCATGTGTGTAGGTGTGTGCGTGTGTGTGAATGAGAGACAAAGGAGGAGGAGAGACTAAGAGAGGGGTGGATCCGACCACGTGGGTGGTTGCAGATCCGGTTCAGAATGGGCTAGAGGCCAGCTGATTTTGGAATCAAGATGGCGGAAAATCTAATGTGGAAATGACGTCATCAGCGGGCGTCAGCAGGCATCATCACATGGTCTCCGTGTCTCCGAATGACAAGTCGATTTTCTTTCCATCGGAAAGTTTGTTTCAAAACTCCGTGTGTGAAGAACTGAGATCGACATATACAGGCGGGACTCACAAATGCCTGTTTGAAAGTGACAAATGTCTGGAAGATATTCACAAATACTTTTCAACAATTTGTAAATTAAAACTGGACTCACAAATGCCTATTTGAAAGTTGCAAATGTCTGGAAGATATTCACAAATGTGGTTCATTTATTTGTAAACTATTAAATATATTCACAGATATTTTTATTATTTGTGGAATTTGTGTATTTACAGATCTTTTTTATATTTGCAAAATATTTTTGTGAGTTTACAAATCTTCATTTTGTGTTTTATATTTACAAATTACACATTTACACACAGATCACTCATCTGTTCACACAAATAATATTGAAACCCCTAAATTACATTTAAATTTACAGAAATTCACCACATGAAGCTTGTACAAGTAAGTTACAATAACAAAGTTATAGAATCTGCTGCCCACACATACTAAATCCTCTTACGTTTTGCTTTGGTAGCAAGTAGATGCGTCAGACCTTTTAGGAAATCCTGTGGAGTTTTCTCTCGGCTCGTTTCTGACGATGCCGGTAGTAGTCTTCGGCAGAAGTAACAGGAATCAGTGAAGTCTACTTAGGTTGAGAATGTAGAACACAAGGGTAATCTTCTCTCAGTTAAGCATGGAGTTTATCCGTCTTCAACGTTATCTTGTGTATAACAGTTTCCTTAGGGATCCAAAATTTGAAAAAAATAACAGAGGTAGAAAGAAAACAAACAGAGTACAGATCGTCCGCCGAGTGAAGTCTGACTTCAGGAACAAAGAAAGTTCAGCGCTGTGAAAGTTGCGTCTCCTATCACTGCATATGCAGCTGTGGAACGACAATGTGCTGGCTGTGCTCAGGTCTTCTTATATCTGAGGGGGGCGCGCCGGCTGCGTTACCGGGGCGACCTTCAAGATTACAAATGCAGCCAATAGTGGCTCTGCTTGTAGGTCTGAGTCACTATTTCGCACCTAGGTGTGAAATGGGCTTTGGCGCCTTTTTTACTGTTCTTTGTTTGAAATAACCCCAATTCAGGCCTTTGGGAATTCAACAGACCGGGGTCAGGCCTGTAGGATGTCAGAAGGCCCTCCTTGTTCTACCAGACTGTGAGGGCCAACACCGGGTTAGCAAAATAAACTGCAATAAAAGCTACAGGGGATAAACCAATTAAAAACAAATTATGCTAAAATATTTGAGTAGGTACCACCTTAATTTTTTTTCTATATGGTTAATAGAGATTTTTGTAAAAGTATAATGAAGTCATATATTCAATAGATACAGGGAAATTATGATTTAGAATATTTATTGCAATATTATGGATTATGGATTATATGAAGATTACAAAATATGTTAAAGTCTCTACACCAACCAAATACTTTTATACAGGCCATTGTTTGTATATCCATGTAGAAATGCACACACAAACTGGGTCAGCAACTCAGCATGCTAATTATTAATTAAGGGTACCTTCTTCCAAATGCATTCCAAACAGTGGAGCTAAGGCACTGTTTTACAAGTCTCATTCAAGTAGAAGGGATATATTTTGAGTCAAACTCATTACATCACTACACAAACTATCACTGAAAATAATGGATCAAAAACAAATGAAATGGCACGACTGTAAAATTCTGAGTTGCTCAGTTTTGACAGTTTCTTTTATGAAGTTGATTTTTAAATGTGTGAACCATCTCGCCCCGGCTGTACTTTGTGGCAACTGCAGGGTCGCACAGCGCAAAACCACTTTCGGTCATCTTTCTCGGTAAAAGGGATACATTTTTGGAATGCCCTACCAACTGAAATAAAAACACAAAGTGATTTGAAAACATTTAATGAAAAGGTGAACCACTGGCTGAAAACAAAAACAAACCTGCGATCATTTACCACTGACCATGCACATATGCACGCACAGATAGAGTAACAGATACACATAGATAAACATATTCATAAAGACTATGCGCACACATGCACATGGATACGCGCACCTATAAACATATGCACATACACATATGCAACACTTGTGAATGATTGTAATGTGATGTGGTTGTTGTGCGATCATGTAAGGAATGTCACTATTATGTGCTGTGGTGATCTTTTTTAAGTGAAGGAGCCTACCTGGGGACAGGGATCCCAAATTAGCCTTGGCTAGAAACCCTTCATGCAACACATCTGTTTCATGTTATAGTATCCTGTTACAAATATATAAATAAATAGCACACTATAATTTTAATAGTAAATAGATTCATAGTAAAACATATAATATTAACAATTTTAATTTACTTGAATAAATTTATCAATCCTTTGCAAGTACTATTTTAGACATAGACCCCAGTACCTAGATTTTAACCCTTTGTAAAATTCCAGGACTAGCCACTTTTAACTGGTTTTAGATTAAAATGCCTTTTTAAACGGGTTTGTTCAGACATGATTTAAACACTGCAGTCGGGTGGTAATTCTGTGGGTTGGTTACTATGAGTTACTCCTTTCACATTACAGTCATTTTGATCCATCGTTGGTATGAAGCTGACGGAATGGAGGCGAGTGAACCTGGAGGGGAGACAGACAGACAGGGTTAGACGCAGGGAAAACAAAGTACAAGGAAACAGTGACGACACAGAATACTCAAGTGCTTGAGTGGTGAAGTGGAACCGGGTTTGGAGCAACGACGATCAAGCAGGGGTTGACTGGAGAACCGGGGTAGAAGTACTGTGGGAGATGAGGTTGATTGCTGGCAGGTGCGGCAGGCAGAGGAGGTGGCTGACGAGGTGCAGGTGTGGGTCGTTGGCTGGGCTCAGGAGCAGAGGGAGAGAGAGAGAGAGAGAGAGAGAGAGAGCACATGCAGGGGAGGAGACACAGGGAGGCAGGCAGAGTACAGGAAAACAAAACACCAGGGGAAAACATCCATCCATCGTCAGCCGCTTATCCTGTGTACAGGGTGGCGGGGGTTGGAGCCAATCCCAGGTGACATTGGGCGAAAGGCGGGGTACACCATGGACAGGTCGCCAGTCCATCGCAGGGCAAAGGGAAAACAGAATCACAAAAAAAGGAGAAATAAACATGACACTCACCGTCAGCCAGGCTGCCACCACAAGGTTGGTGATGAACCAGTATTGGACAAAATCACATTTTAACCAGATGAGATGAAAATCATACCAACTTCATGAATGAAAGGAGCTACAGAACTCATGTCTAAATGAAGGTTAAAATTAAACCTCCAAAGCGGAAGGTGTAACTTGAGATGAAGTGTTGTTTTCAACAGGCTCATGCGACAGACAAATTAAAGCATCGTTTTTATTACAAACATTCAAACAAAAACTTCAGTCTATGGATTTAGGGATATCACATTAGAAGACCATAATGTTTGCTAAGTAAAGTCCTGTAGATTCTGTTTTGAACATTTGTGACTCTATACCTGGGGTCTGTACTATAAAGTAGGATTTGGGGTTAATGAGGTAATATCAGGTTTAACCCTAGGTTTCCAGTCCTGCAACAGTGGTTCACTTCTTACCAGGCTACATCACCATGGTTATGCTGAATGGCTAACCTGCTCCAGAGCAGGTTGTGTTTGAGATAAGAGATCAACGCTATAAAAGCACCGCTGACTGACCAATCAGTTCTCTTGGAAAATGGAGTAACCATTTGTAGAAGATCCCACATACTGTTTTATACAATACTTTAATGCTCATATGTTATATAGGCAATCTAAGCAACACACCCATTAATGGAATCCACAAATGTAATTATAGTCATATTTACTTGTGCCCTGATGATGGGACAGTGATATTATAGGACTCTAGCCTGGATTATAAAATTTTCTTCTTCATATTTGTCCAATGTTATAGTTTGCTCTTTGTTATAAATATGGCGCTCTGCTGCCAGTAGACTTTTCCTTGTTTGCGATCGGTCATCTGCTGCAAACACTGCCCCTTTAATGGGACCGTGCTCATAGCTTGAATGGGAAACCCTGTGTGTCTGTGCAATTGAATTAGCAGTCCAAACAGATTTTTAGACTCTGAAAAACCCTGATGAATTACCTGCCTTAATTAACACGGATCCTCATTAGTGTGATTAGTGTACGTGTGTGTATTTTAACCTTGTGACTTCTTCCTGTATGAGTAAGCTGGGAGCATTCTCTCTCTCTCTCTGCATCTTTCCATTTGTTTTTCTCTCTTTTTCCTCCTGTCTGTATGCTCCTCTGTCTGTGTGTTTGCCAAGCACACATAAACACACACCATCCATCCATCCATCATCAATCGCTTATCCTGCGTACAAGGTCGCGGGGGGATCGAGCCAATCCCAGCTGACTTCGGGCGAAAGGCGGGGTACACCCTAAACAGGTCACCAGCCCATTACAGGGGCCACATATAGACAAACAACCAGTCCCACTCACACCTAAGGACAATTTAGGGTCACCAATCAACCTAGTCCGCATGTCTTTGGACGGTGGGAGGAAGCCGGGGCAACCGGGGTTTGAACCCACGACCTTCTTGCTGAGAGGCCACAGTGCTATAAACACACACACTTTTGTCTATTTACTCTTCCATTTCTATCTTGCTTCTTACAGTGTGGTTGTGTATAAATAAAAAATGTATTTATAGGTGAGATTTAGTATTAATTTTCACAAAATCTGTGAAAAGTTATGATACTTGTAGGGAATGATCCCACATAACTTCCACAAGAGGGTAAGCCATTTTGACAAAGTATATCTGTACATGCTAGTCACTTAATTTGGCAGCCTTTTAGATCAAGCACTTTTCTGACAGCTGCTAACTAGATCCTAAGCTTCTTGCCTTTCTGTCTTACCACAGCGCAGTGAAATACATGGCAAAAACAGACGTTTTGCTACACGTTTTCGTTGTGAGGAACTATTTAGGTGAGGAAAAGGTGTCTGAGTCAACTGCAGTCATCTGGGGAATTACAACAGCACCCAGCACTGAGACATTAACACAGTTATTTGCACTGGCAGTGTGCTGTTCCAGGGATGAAACATATGCCCAACTGAGCAAACTCATGAAATTGATTTTTATCAGGTTAGTAACCTGACATAATATAAAATGTAATACAAAACCCCTCATAGCACAGCAAACATGCTGTGTGCTGTTGCATTTTGCAATAGAAGTATTTTCTGCAAACTGATATGTGATGTCCGTGAACCTAACGTTAAGTGTATTTTTATTGAATCAAATCAATAACATCCATCCATCATGTACAGGAATAATTGGTCTAACTGAAAGTTATGATGTTCCTGTAATAATCACTAGCATAGACTGATAAAAGATTCATATGCATAGTCATTGTAAATCGGCTATAGTCATTTCTTCAGCCCAGTTTGATATGAAATGAATCACAATTGCTCTCTTGATCAATATTCTGTGTGTATGTGTGTGTGTGTCTGTATGTTTGTATTTGCTAATGATTTATAATTGACAGTGTCTGTATGTGTGTATAAATTGGTTAACTCATCAGTAGACTCACACAAGGTTAATGTTAGTTGAGTTGTGAAGTTTCACAAAGTGCATCAAGTAGAATATACAAAACATAAAGATTTGAGATAATAGTATAAATTATATCCCAAGCTCTTAGTAGAAAAAAACATTAAGCGATAAGTATTAAATTGTAGGATGGCTTGGAAGTTGGCAGTTAATCAATTCCTATTGATGAATATGGATGTCTGAACATAATAATAAGCCCATTTAACCACGAAGCATCAATGGCAACAGTATGACAAACGAGTAAAGTATATATTCATGCACTTGTTATGTACTTGATAATCATCGGGCATACTGTCTGTCCTAACATGATATGATGTCAGGACATACAGAACGCAAGTGACAGTACAATCAGTTGTTCATATGAATGAGCTAGTAATTACAGTATTTCCGACAGCAGTTGAGGGCAACATTGTACCACAGAGTCCACGTGCAGTCACAGAATTGTGTGTGTCTTTCTAAACAATTATGTGACAACTACCTAGTTATATTCTATGTGATGTTCTCACCAATCTGACATCAGCCGAGCTGGTTTCTAGGGATAACTGGTCTGTCGAGCTGTATCTAGGGCAGCCTGTTATCACGGCACCAGAGACAGAAACAACCCTTCAACTATATTTTTCTTTCTTCTTATCAAGGATGAGAACTACCCAGCTAGAGTTTAGAGAGGATCCACAGAGGGAGATACAGCTGAAGCGAAAAAGCAAATAGTGTACTTTAGAATTTTCTGAACTAAAAGTAAACACATCCTTTACACAACTTTTGCGTGTTTGTCCTGTTGGAAATTTGGGAGAAATAGTCACTAAAGGCTGCTGATAAAGAGATGTTAGTAGTCCCCAATACCTTCAAAAACAAATTGTAATAATAATCAACTTTATTGTTACATACAATTATACACAGTATTCTCTGCATTTTACCCATTCTAATAAGGAGCAGCTGAAGCATCACCTTCAGCAGTGGTCCGTGCTGGACTCGAACTGCAAGCTTGACCAACAGTTAGGAGCATCTGCTGCAGCACTGCACCCTCTGGTTCCCAAGCCAAGTCCCCCACGGACTGAACTCAACTGAATCAACTAGGGTGGTGATGGAGCAGTGGATAAGACATTTGGTGTGGGAACTCCGTGTTCAGTTCCCACTGCGATACCCACCAATGTGTCCCTGAACTACACACTTAACCCCTAGTTGCTCCAGAGGCGTGCAACCTCTGACTTATATATGAATTGTAAGTCGCTTTGGATAAAAGTGTCAGCTAAATGAGTAAATGTAATGAATCGCTGAACTTTTTTTTATCTCCATAGGTGAGGACTTGAACAGAGACTGACAGGTAAAGTGAGAGCTTTCCTTTGCACTTCAATTCATAACCACAGATAATTACAAAGCTTGCAGTGCTGCAGCAGATGCTCCTAACTGGTGGTCAAGCTTCCAATGTCTTTAACAATCGCTCATAAAGTCTCCTGAGCCTGAACTCTGAATGGGTCAACTGCTTCCCCTTCATCCCGATCAAGTAATGCACCTTTTTTTTTTCCAGGAGAACCCTCGTCTCAGACTTGGAGGTGCTGATTTACATTCATCACACTTAGCTAAGTGTGTTTGGAGCAGTGCACACTGGACTGGTAATACCATCTACAAACTGCAGATAGGTCTTTTCCACACAGTAACTTACCAACCCATAACCTGGAGCTTCTCATAATTTGAATTTGTAAGGACCTGGATGATCTTGGTTTGTTTGTTACTATGTTGTACAAATTTTAATGTTTAGATACACAAAATTGATATGGTGACTAGTGTTGTCATTTTCATGCGCTGTCTGTTAGGTGACTACAGTTAAGGGACATGTAATGGTGTTTTGTTTTTTTCACATTATTTTTAAAACATCAGTTTCAGATCAGCACCTGTGTCCCTGGTGACCTTGTGGTTCTGCCAGTTATATCTCAGCTTCAAACCAGCCGGTCCATATATTGTGTTCACGAATACAGATAGAAAGTCTCTGGCCTCGTGTGTGTTACGTTAAGCACGTCATTTATCATATCTTCTTGCACAGTTTGTTTTCTGAGTACAAACCTTTGTTTGCCTTCATTCTTTTGCCCGGTATATGTTGTTGAAAATGCAGTTCTAGGTCCTATTCACAAAGAACAGCAGCTTATCCCCTATCCCAGTATTTGAGGCTCATAAGGATCCGGTCAAATTTCGATCCTTACTTTACTGTTCTCTTCTGTGTTTTCTCCACCTCAGCTTGCTGTTGCAAAGCGGCTCTCCTTTACAACGGCTAACCTCCACAGTGTAGTTTCACTGCATATAAGTGAACATTTGATAGTTTGAGCTCAAAATAGAGTTTGAAGTTCTAAATATGGTATATTTACTTAGATCTATTATGAAATATATTTCTGCTCTTTATTTCTTATTAGCAGTGTACAAATCATTCAAGTAGCAGCTTCGTATTTTTTGCTGACAATTGCTTTCACCAATTAAAAAAAGTTGCCGGGACCAGGTCATATCAGCTGTCGCTAATTATTGTGTTTGTTGCATTAGAAATGAGCTGTTGCATTTCTTTCCCGCTTGGATTTAGTGCCGCCTCCTGATCGGTGCCCAAATTTGGGGTCAGGAAGCCCCAAACAGTGCGGAGTCAAAAGTAAAACCTCCGACCTCTAAAGTGTTGTTAAGTGCCTTGGTGGTATCGTTTTCAAACTAAAACATCTACCTCTTGATAATGAAACGTCTTGTGAAATACAATCCTTGCTCATTTTTGAAGAACGCAGTTCTGTTGCTTGATAATATTTTGTTTAAATATCTATACACCAGTACCAGACTCAACAGCAGCAACACAGCAGTAAAGCTGAAAGTTTGTAATGCCTTGTTATTGACACGGCTGTTTAATAGAGCCCTCTGTCCTGCAATTATTTGTTGAATACATCACGTGCCCTATTAGTGTACACTTCCCTCCTGTTATATTGATCCTGTGGCAAACTGCTTGTTTTGTCCAACACTCACTCGCACAGTGGTGCCCATACACACATACAACATCATTAACATGCTTGATTAACACACATTTGGACTCATATTTAGCATTTTGTTTAGTCGATCATGTGTTCTTACCACACCTGAAGGTAGCATCAGATCTAAAGAGGATCTTCAGAGGCGAAGGGGAGTAAGAGTGACGGAGTGAAAGAGTAATTGAAGTTAAAAGTCGCTGAACGTCAAAGAACAGCAATCAAACAAAGATGATGAATTACATCCTAACATGATTAATTCCTTGATTGTTGGAAGAGGAAGTAGTGTGGGTGGAGGATGGGATGGATTTGTGAGACTGTTAGTTATGGATAAAAGCTTGACATGAGTGGGATTGTTGAGGCATCATGTTATCTGTCAGACTCCAAGCTCACAGCTAACCATTGACTGTCTGCAACGTGTCTTTGAATTACATTGGGGGCAGACAGCACAGCTGAAGACTCTGCAAAAAGATTGCAATCACACATGTTAGTGACTGGCATCCGGGACAGTAGAGGTAGATGCAACACGCATGGTGCCTATTTGGTCTTTTGGACTGAAAACCGCAACATCTTGGATAACTCTTCGAGGCTGCAGAGAGAACAGAGTGAGATCAAATTCAAATGAAGTGATGATTCATGGGTGTGTGGCAACGCTCTGTGTAGACGGACACTTTCTTGTTCTGACTCTTTTTTGTTATCTTATTGTCCAGGGGAACCGTGGCTTAAATCCACAATATTAAGTGTTCCTGGTTGACAACATTTGCGTTTGATGTACAGTATACATCATCATTATCTTATTTGTTTCTGTTAGCATCAAAGGCCAGCAATGATATTAAAAAGATAAAGGTTATTTTTCCACCACTGAAATGTTAGTCTGATTCATTCATGTGTCCAAAGAATACAATAAAAATCATTCCTGAATTACAAACACATGTGCACCTTAAAGTCTCAGAAAGTAGACACACATTGTGTTGCCTGGGTGGATGTGGATGTAAAACTACTTGGTGAGTTTCACTGTGGCAGAGAGGTTTCAGCCGATCATACCTGATGGAATAATTACAGTATAATCTGAGCCCAAAATGCACTGAATCCCTTGGCTCGGGCTGCACCCGACCAAACAACCAATTTCAGTTGTGCTGCACACAGATGCATTCACAATGGTTAGCATTTATGGTGACATGAGAAAGACTGAACTTTCTAGGCAGCCATATTAACATACAATTCACACACACACACACACACACGCACACACACAAACAGACTAATTGACTATGATGGAGGGAGTTTTCGTGTCTCTAGGGAACAATGCACAAACCAGGCTAGTAGTCACACATTGATTATAGCCTTCAAATTAAACTGGATGGTCAGGAATCCATCCTCCCTCAGTAATAACTTTATTTTTGTTTTCTTCCTTCCTTCCTTCCTTCCTTCCTTATTTAATTACTTTCTTTCTCACTTCATTCTACTCTTTTCCTTTCCTTCCTTTTATCTTTCCTGTGGGCTTTATACCCACGCAGTCCTTTTAATCTCTAATTGAGGCTGATTGAGGGGAGGAGACGCAGATTGGTTTTGAAACAGTCTGCCATTTAAATATCAGCTTTGATTTTGAAATAGGCTGCTGTTTAATTTTCTTCTTGCTCTATTCCTCTTCTCTAAAAGCAGAAGAGTGTAAAGAATGCTGCTAAGTGGCATTTAAACCAGTGAAGTGTCATCAATAACAGATGTTCCCTCTTGACAACAGCTAGTCGCCACGTAATATAATCACACCTGTCCAAATGTATCTAAATGATAGGTTTAAAAGGTGAAACTGACACTTTGCTGAGCTCTGCCCCTCCCTTAGTTTATGATGCTATGCCCATAAATCTTGCATGGTACATCAGAGGTTTACAACACTAACTGTGGCAGGTTTATCAACAAAAAAAATGCCTTAATTTACAACTAAAATAACAACTCACAGTCTCAAGCTGACATATAGATTGATGTTCCCAGCTAACTCGTTTTAAAAAGCCAACTCTGTTAACGGGTTTTCAATATGAATTTGCATTCATGAGCTCATTATTGTGCTAAAAGACTGACGGGGTAGATGAAACTATTACGTGACTACACACGTGCGTATGGAAAAAAAGCATTGCTGAGACGGCAATCTAAAAATACCATACTGGAATATAGGACTATTTGTTTTTCTCGAAATTACGTTTGACAAAATGCGGGTGGTGTTATATTTGAGGAAGAGGCATTATTCACAACGTCAGATATTCAGTTTGAAAGGAAACAATGTATCCTATGGAGCGTGCTGCATTATGGATTGTTCATAACCTTATTGTTGCTAGGCTAGCAAGATTCTTTAAAACCATTTTTGAATGATCTATGTAAAATGTTTTTCTGCCCCCGAGGAAATAAATTCCAGCGAGTGAAAATGAGTCCAAAGCGTCTCCTGACGTCTTTACTGCAGAGACAAGAGAGGGGGAGCGAATCATCTGTCACAGATGACATTCTGAAAAATGCCAACTGTCAGAGAAAGTCAATCCGACCGCTTCTAACTCTAGAGCCTGACAGCATTGTGAGTAAGTGACTGCTAGATAAGCTAAACACATGTCGGATTTAAATTGTACTTTAATGGAAGTACTTCATGTTTAACTTTTTTACATCATATAATCAGGGCTGTCTATTCAAACCAATATGGTAGATTTCTGTGGGAAAAAAATATGACTTTTCGATAAGATCTGTGAAGCGTGTGAGAATCAACATTCCTACTTAAAGTTACTTAAGAAGAAGCATTGTTTTTGTATTGTGTGGTACTAATGAGCCCTAGTATTATGGTACAGTTTAGAGTTAAAATGTTATATGTTATTATGGACAAGCAGGTTAGATTTATGCTTTCTTGTGTGTGTATTTTTAAATAGCTTGCAGTTTCACTTTCACCAAGGAAAAGGCTTTGAGGATAAGGATAATGATTTCAGCTATTTCAGGTTGCTGCTAGAACGAAAACATTTCCAAAATAAATAAAGGGGACAAAATTATGTTATTCTCGAAACTCTAATATAATAGCATTTTGACTCCCACTGGATGTTCCGGTCTTGACTGGGGATTTTTCTGTTATTCTAATCCCACATGACACCGTAGCTAGTTAAAGGCTTTGGATGCACCATTTTATGCAACATGCCAATTAGGTTTGCTACGCTATGATTGGACAATTATTGTATGGTGGGAGGGTTTTATCAAATGGTCTGTTACAGACCATGGCAGTGTTTTTAAAGTGAATTGAATCGCTGACTATGGGTCGCTTTTGG
>NC_060160.1:23285256-23305128 GCF_021292245.1 Micropterus dolomieu | reverse complement strand
CCTTTTAATCTCTAATTGAGGCTGATTGAGGGGAGGAGACGCAGATTGGTTTTGAAACAGTCTGCCATTTAAATATCAGCTTTGATTTTGAAATAGGCTGCTGTTTAATTTTCTTCTTGCTCTATTCCTCTTCTCTAAAAGCAGAAGAGTGTAAAGAATGCTGCTAAGTGGCATTTAAACCAGTGAAGTGTCATCAATAACAGATGTTCCCTCTTGACAACAGCTAGTCGCCACGTAATATAATCACACCTGTCCAAATGTATCTAAATGATAGGTTTAAAAGGTGAAACTGACACTTTGCTGAGCTCTGCCCCTCCCTTAGTTTATGATGCTATGCCCATAAATCTTGCATGGTACATCAGAGGTTTACAACACTAACTGTGGCAGGTTTATCAACAAAAAAAATGCCTTAATTTACAACTAAAATAACAACTCACAGTCTCAAGCTGACATATAGATTGATGTTCCCAGCTAACTCGTTTTAAAAAGCCAACTCTGTTAACGGGTTTTCAATATGAATTTGCATTCATGAGCTCATTATTGTGCTAAAAGACTGACGGGGTAGATGAAACTATTACGTGACTACACACGTGCGTATGGAAAAAAAGCATTGCTGAGACGGCAATCTAAAAATACCATACTGGAATATAGGACTATTTGTTTTTCTCGAAATTACGTTTGACAAAATGCGGGTGGTGTTATATTTGAGGAAGAGGCATTATTCACAACGTCAGATATTCAGTTTGAAAGGAAACAATGTATCCTATGGAGCGTGCTGCATTATGGATTGTTCATAACCTTATTGTTGCTAGGCTAGCAAGATTCTTTAAAACCATTTTTGAATGATCTATGTAAAATGTTTTTCTGCCCCCGAGGAAATAAATTCCAGCGAGTGAAAATGAGTCCAAAGCGTCTCCTGACGTCTTTACTGCAGAGACAAGAGAGGGGGAGCGAATCATCTGTCACAGATGACATTCTGAAAAATGCCAACTGTCAGAGAAAGTCAATCCGACCGCTTCTAACTCTAGAGCCTGACAGCATTGTGAGTAAGTGACTGCTAGATAAGCTAAACACATGTCGGATTTAAATTGTACTTTAATGGAAGTACTTCATGTTTAACTTTTTTACATCATATAATCAGGGCTGTCTATTCAAACCAATATGGTAGATTTCTGTGGGAAAAAAATATGACTTTTCGATAAGATCTGTGAAGCGTGTGAGAATCAACATTCCTACTTAAAGTTACTTAAGAAGAAGCATTGTTTTTGTATTGTGTGGTACTAATGAGCCCTAGTATTATGGTACAGTTTAGAGTTAAAATGTTATATGTTATTATGGACAAGCAGGTTAGATTTATGCTTTCTTGTGTGTGTATTTTTAAATAGCTTGCAGTTTCACTTTCACCAAGGAAAAGGCTTTGAGGATAAGGATAATGATTTCAGCTATTTCAGGTTGCTGCTAGAACGAAAACATTTCCAAAATAAATAAAGGGGACAAAATTATGTTATTCTCGAAACTCTAATATAATAGCATTTTGACTCCCACTGGATGTTCCGGTCTTGACTGGGGATTTTTCTGTTATTCTAATCCCACATGACACCGTAGCTAGTTAAAGGCTTTGGATGCACCATTTTATGCAACATGCCAATTAGGTTTGCTACGCTATGATTGGACAATTATTGTATGGTGGGAGGGTTTTATCAAATGGTCTGTTACAGACCATGGCAGTGTTTTTAAAGTGAATTGAATCGCTGACTATGGGTCGCTTTTGGACACAGCTTGCCAAATTTATTAGCCTTATTATACTGTCTTGGTTCGAAATTACTACTCAAAACTTCATATTCTCAAACTTTTTTATGTCACTGACCTCTAAACATACATTAAACTGCAGAGCTCAGGGATCCCATATGGGAGAGCTGTGTTGCTGATTTGTAATAAAATATGTAACTATCTATAGTATACATGTTATACCATGGGATACAGTTATAATGACCACTGAATAAATTACCACTAAATTAAAGTATTCTTGATTTTGGGATAGAGCCCCTGGAACTCTAATAGACCCTGGATGTTCCCTGAACCCTGTCTCAATTATACCACTAAACTCACAGTATCAACAACAGTTTCTTAGATAGTGACCCAGCTCTTTCCCAAACGCAGACTTACGAAAGGAAAAGAAGATGGATCACATGCAAAAGAAAACTTGTCCTTTGCCAAAGCTTCCTGATGATAATATAATGTCGCTGCGTTTTCCTTTGTATGGAATCTGCTTAAAAGCTGTCTGCAGGCATTTTAACAACCTGCTGATTTCAGTAATGAGTTCATCTGGTCTAACGGGTACAAGCCTGCATGCCTTGCACGGTTTAAAATAAGAGAAAAAACATTTCATTTCATTTTTATCTTTTTCTTACACTTCAATTTAAATTGGACCTCTTTCTATAACAAGGAACAAGAAATGGGGAGTGAAAAGTGTGTGAGTGCTTTAGCTTCTGGGACTGGCATAAGACTGGTATTCTACTTCTGTGTTTGATAACTGCTGGCATCCAAAATGTTTTCTCAGAAATATAACATCTCATTGTATCTGTGTTTAGAGGGCAACATGCAGTAGCTAGGGCTGGCCCAAATGTAATTTAAAGGGTGTACTTTGCGATTCTTATCCAATACACTTTTTGTTAAATTCGGCAAATATTTCCTCATGGGTACGTAGCTCTCTGTTTTTCGTGTGCTCTGACAAAAAATCCGGTTTTCCTAAACAGCCCCTGGGTCTGTAAATTGAGCACAAACAAAGCTGCTCGGAGCGAGCAGCAGGTGGCAGTGGCGCGCTCGAAGCAGTGGGAGAGAGAATTTAAACAAACAGCGGTACATTCAAACATACTGGACTCATTACGGTACTTTAGCTGAGAAACAGCCACAGAGGGAAAGGTCTGAGGAATTGTGAGACAAGTTACATGACCAGGCGAGGGGAAGACCTAACATTAGCTTTGCTGTTCTACATAAACGAGGTTCTGTATTACTTTCTTATCTGTCTGTTGTGTAGCATTTCTAAACTACCTATGAATTTTAATAAGGGGTTTGGAGCAGGCGCTGAGGGCCTTAATTTCTTCCTTACTAAAAGTGGGTGTGTCAGACTCACCTTCCGTGTCATCACTATTTCTGATGAAAGAGGCGGGTTTCACAGCGGTTGGGGGCGTGTACCTAGGCCGATGGGTTTCAGGCCTCAGGTGATTTTGGCTCTTGTCATACCAAGATGGCTCTGAGTTACGTCGACCATGCTCATTTTGCTGAGGCAGGCTGCACCTCTGCTTCTGGCTTGGTCTGTAATTCTGGGAGGTGATGCAGGTTGACGTAGGTGTTTCAAGACCAGGAACTCGTTTTGGCTTCACCTGTAGGGAATTGATGCTGAGAGTGAGGACACCATGGGGCTCAGGATGCCTCGTCATGGAGAGTCTCAGCTTTTCAAATCCTTTTGTAGCTAACTCACGTAGCTGTCGACTGGTTTGGGTGCGTGGGCAGGCTGCCACACCCAGATGATGACTGGTAGTGGGGTGGAGGTTTTGGATAAAAAGATATGTGAAGTTTAACTCTTCCTCCATATCTGGCTCATTTTTGGTACCAAAGTACGCTTGTCTGAGTCGTTGTAGTACTGCTGAGGAGGTTCCGGCCTCCCTTGCTTAACAGCAAGTGCAACTGTTAGACCTGATTGTGCTGTCAAGTCAGAATATTCCTCTACCAGCGCCTGGCAGAGTGAGTCATAATCTTGTCTGACATACCTGGGCTGGCGTTCAATAAAGCTGCTGACCTCTCGACTAGATGTCACCTTGATCAGGTAAATCTTGTCGTCAGTGGTGGCAGCAGGGAATTTCCGCAAGTAATATTCAATATCTTTTAGATAGATACTGGTCTCATTAGAGCCTGTAGCCTTAGGCTCGAAGCGCGTTATGTGGCGAGCGAAGTCCCTGTCAGAGGGGCTTAAGTCATGGTCAGCAGTTGGCGACGGATGCAGCTGAGGGGAGTAAGCCGTCTTCACCGGAGTATATGGAGGGCTATTTACCTGTCGCTCTGTCATATGATCCTGTGGGATCAGTTGTGGGAGTGGTCGTGGAGACCATCCTCCTGAGGCTGGCAAAGGGGAGCAAGCCTTGTCTCTCTCTGGTGGGAGTGTTTTGTAGGAGGGAGTATGTTGGGCTGTCTCACATGAGAGCTGGAACTCTCTTCTGGTATCAGCCAACTCCTCCTCCTTGTTTTCCTGCTGTAGTAGGGATTGGGTTACTCTGTCCCTGTCCTCTAACTGTCTTTGCATGTCTTGTATGCGTTTTTGGTCAACTTCTCTAAGTTTGCTATGAACCTTGACTTGTAATTTTAGCTCTTTAATTTCCCCCTTTGCTTGTTTAAGGAGGGTTTCTGATTGGTCAAGGGTTTCAGTTGTGTCTTTAAGTTCACTTTTAGTCCACTCTAACTCCTGTTCTTGCTGAAAGAGTGTTCAAGAGAGTGTTCAAGCTGAGTGGTCTTTTCCTGCAGCTCAATTTTCTCCTCATCGACTCCACCCTCCTCTGGGAGGTGGCGAGGAGCTTGTAGGTTAGTGAATTGTTCTTCGGCTTCACTTAGTGACTGCCTGTTGTTTTCAAGCTGCTGTTCAAGCTGGTGCGTATGCTTAGATTGGGCAGACATTACAATAGCTAGCTTTCCTAGCATCTGGGACAAGGCTTTGTCATTTGAGGAAGTGGCTAAAGCAGTTGTTACCAGCTCTGCAAAAATTTTTTCAAGGTCCACCGCATCGGTGTCTTGTATTTGGCTTGAGTATCCAGGTACCAAATTCTCGGTCATGTGTGCCAAGATGGGGCAAAAGTTTTCCAGTGGGTCACCCCCACTGGCTGCCACTAAGCGTGGGTCTGCCATGTTCAAAGGCAGGTACTCAAGAAGTTTGGTTAAGGACTTTGGTGTGAGTCCAAATCAGACAACAAACAAGTGTGTCAACTCAGAGGATATGCATTAAAATAAAAAATATATAAAAATGGATGTTGCTTTTATAGCTTCCTGGAGCTGTTGATATGTTCCTTTAAGTTAATTTGCAAGATTGGAATCTGAAGAAAAGAAGGATCAAAATCAAATCTATGGACTCTCAGTTATACAATTTGCTTTAATAAAATCAGAAGTGGACTACAGGTATTAGCCGGTACAGCAGACCTTAGCTAGTTAGTTAAGCAGGGTTTCAGCTAGTGTTACTAGTTGAGGAAAAAAAAGGGAATGTCAGGTTGGAGAAAGCTGACTTTCAAGTCAGACTTAAATGACCAAACTGAAATAAAATCTAATTTAGGATGAAAAGCAAAAATAGGAAAAATGAAATTAAATCACACTTGGGATCAAAGTTAACTGCTATAGATCAAATCAAAGTTCATGTTACAACTAGCTTGACAATCAAAGATCAAAGTCCTTATAGATCAATGTCAAAGTTGAGAAAAAAAAATATTGTTTGAGATTACAATAATTAAAATTTAAAATCAAAGTTCAAAATTGGGAAAAATTTTAATTTGAGATTAAAAATAATTAAATTTCTAAAATCAAAGTTCAAAGGCAATGAGAATAAACTCAAAGTTCAAAGTTAAATTATCAAAAATCCCAAGTTGATTGAAGTGGATCAAATTCAAGATAAAAATCAAAAGTGATTAAACTGAAAGTCTTAATTACCCTTTGGTAATTATCAAGTTATCAAAATTCCAATTGCTATAAAAAAAAAATCAGAGTCCAAATTACATTTACAAAGTAGGGATTAAAGAAAGTGAAGTTAGAAAGCAATCAATTCAATTTATCACGCTTAATGTGGGTTTCAGAATTCCAGTCAGTCCAAACAACAAAAGGTTAACAAAACTCCAATCAAGATGTTATTATTCTGTATTTCTTATTCCTGCAAGGATAAAAAATAGCACTACAGAAAAGGCTTCAAAATGAAAAAGTCAAAATCAGGGATATTGCAGCAGTAATGAGAATAAAGCTTTTCATTCAAATTCAGTTGGATCAAAAATTAGATAAGCAAATCTTTGAATAGAAGATTGCATCAAAATTAATAGAACTACTCAGTGTAATCCTAGGTTAGGGTACAAATTTGGCTCAGTGCCTTGTTAACACCCAATAGATCTTTAAAAGTAGCAGGTATTCAAGGAAAAAAGAGAGCCTGTGCTCTATCCTACACTCAAGGAGTAACACTCCTTATTAATTTAACCTGAGAGTCACCACAATGGTTTATGTGTCTCAATCAAGTTAACAAAAATTGATCACAAGAGTCTGGTTTAATTCACTCGATTCAATTGCTCACTTCTGCCACTAGTGACGCTGAAGTCGATTTAATACAGAAGCATTAAGAAGAAGAAGCAGCTTCCTCTCTGGTCCTCGGACCCAACAGCTGTTAGCTTCAGGCTAACGCCGTTAGCAAACCGTTGTCGCAGCAATCATCAAATGGTAACGTTACAGTAATTCATTCAGTTTAACATTAGCTCTGTTGGACCCTCAAAGCTCAGCTCACTACAGCTCTGTACTGAACATCAATGAACAATGGGCGCGGCGACCAAAACAAGTTGCACAAAGCATTTCATTTCATAACAAAGAACACGGCCAAAATTCACACCCACTTTCAGCATTTAGGTCAGACAGTTAAGAGGGGAGACAGGAGACTTTCTAGGGAGCAACTTACTGGGCGATAATTATTTCAGTGGCAAAATTAAAATTTTACATTATACATTTCCGACGATGGTATGTAATACTTATTTTGTCCACTTGGGGGAGCTCAGGTTACACGAGGAAAGCTTAGATTTATCCAAAAACAATCTTTCCTTAGGAACTGGGAAATTTAGTTATTTGGCCTTAAATTCAAGCTGGCAACTAATAGCGTATAGTATGACATTTATCATCATTTCTAAAGGAATTGTGTGAGAAGTTATTGTGAACAAGCGTTGATAACTACTCAAATAGAGGCAAACGTAATCAAGTAACTAAAAGATTATTTAATTAAACAGGTAATGCTTTGAGTCTTTGGAGACTGCAGTCTTTCTTTACATAAAGTTCAGGGCTGTCCTTGGTGTCCTGGATTTTATCACACTTGGGTGAGAAGGAGTATTCCTTTGATGAGAGGTAATTAAACACAGAGCAAGGGGGGGGGGCAGTTTAGGGTTTCCTGCCCCCTGAGAGTTCTGATAGGCTGGTCAGGGAAATGCTAATCGCTGGCTAATGTCCCTTTTGTCAGTTTAACAGTCGGGCACCGAGAGGCTTAGCTCGGCTGTTGCCAAGTAGCCAGTTTTACGATCAACTGCCTCAGGAATAGCACTTAGGGAAAGCGACCTTTCCACCCCCCTTCTGTGGGGGGCTCTTCAGCTGTCTGTTGAAAGTTGATCTCAACCCCCCTCCTTCTCTCAGGGAGAGGGGAATAATATTTGAGTAGTCCAAATTTATTTAATATAAAATGCACAAATCCACACTGTTGTTCGCTACAGTTGTCATGTTTGTGATGATCCCAGCTGGTTAGCTCTGTTAGCTTTGCAGCAGCGGTCAGTATGTGTGTAGAGGAGAAGTAGACGGAGCGTGTGTGTGAATAGAGAGAAACGGGTCAGTAGTAAGGCTTGTTCAGTAGTAAATGTACAGTAGAAGTTACAGAGGCCGGTGAATAAAGACTGCAGCTTCTCAGGCCTAAAGAGGAGCTCCTGTGTGTCGCTACTAACTGTTGAATAAATAGTGAAAGAGGTTAGCCCCAAAGTTAGCTTTGACTTCGGCTCTGGAGATAAACAGTCGCTCCTGTGCTTCCCAACTCTTATCTGTCACTGTATTTTTCGACAAACTATTTCAAATAACTCGCTAGTGTTTTACTCTGTTGTGTTTTGGCTGCTGCGTTTGTGTGCTTACACATATTGTTTGATTTGATGACGTTTGTTCACTAATTGTAACTATTGAAGTTCCTCTCGATAATCCTACCGATAAATAAACTAGACTCTGTGTCTTAGATTTAGGCTTAGAAAAGTATTTTGCTTCAATACATATTTAAATATTGACAGGCTTGTTGTCACACCTTCTACAGTGCTGCTAAAACATGCCCTGTTATTGAGGCTAACATGCTCTCGGACAGCAGACGCTGTGGATTCTGCTATATTTCAGCAGAGTAGGACTGGTTACCATGGCAAAGCATTCTCATGAGTTTGCTTATCAACAAACTCTCTGCGGAATTGCATGGTAGCCTATCCCTTTAAGAGCGATTAATTGAAGCTCCTCTCCTCCCCAGAGCAGGGGGAACCGTAGCAGAGAGTCTGAATCCGGGAATAGTTTAGCCGGACGGGGGTCCAGGTGGAGAGCGCACGGGATGAGCGGTGTTTCTGGTAGCAGAACTAAATCTAACACGTTATTATGCAAAATTCACTTTTGATTTTAATTATTGCGACAAAATGCTCTTCTTCTACATTCGGCCTAATATAATTAGGCTTATTTAAATGCGTTCATGGTGTTGCTGTTTGTTTCCAGCCTACAGTTTGATACTTCGTTTTCCCTTTGATGTGAACTGGAGTGTTATGTTCACTGCAGTCGGCGAAGGTCATGCGGCGAAAAAAACCTCAATAATCGAATCTCATAATTCCCAACAGTCGAATATTCGGGTCCAGCCCTAGTATTAGCTTGACATTTTATGGAATATACTATGCAAAGTTGGATGGGAAGATGATTTTTTTTCCTTTTCCTTTTGTGTATCAGGGATGTGATTTTTCCGAAATCCGGATTTTCCGACCTGAAAATGTGATGCACGTGAATCATGCAGATGTAATAAATAAAAAAAGAAGGGGGGGGGGTACAGGACCTGGCCTAGTGAAATGGAAAGGACCTTTTGTTGACGTGTGTAAAGTTTTCTTCCTTTCTAAGTATCAAGGATGTTCGTTTACGCTCAGCTGCCAATTCCACACCTGTGCAGTGTGTACCACAGGTGCTCTCGCGCATCAGTGGTACGTAACGTGTTGGGCAGTAATAGACCTAATGCAAAATTACTTTTCCCAGTAAAGAGTGATGTAACGGATTACTATTTCCAAAACAGTTGTATTATTACAGTTACTAATCCAAGTAACGGTGCGCTATTAAACGCATCCCTGACGTGAATGTGCTCAGCGGCACTGGACCTTATGTTGTTAAAGTCAGCTGTTAGCCAAGAAGCTAAAGGACAACTGGAGAACAGGGAGAAAGAGGTATTTTCGACAGCTGTAAGTAACGTTATTGTCATTACTGTGTCATAGTCTAAGATGCAAAGAACATTGTCGTCCGTTATAAACTTTGTGCAACCAGCAAAAAGTTTTCAACCGCGAACAGTTCAGCATTTATACTTATATAGCCTAATTGAAGCATTAGCTAAAGCAACACAGGAGAGAGTGGCGTTACAATAGGCTATCACCCAGTAGTGGGCCTAAGTAGAGTAGCTAATATTACTTATTTAAGGAGTAGGTCTATAGCCTATGCTAAGTAACTAGTAGGTAATATTATTTCTGAGTAACTTGCCCAACACTGAGTTGACAGTAAGGATCAGAAATTGGGAATGTTTTGATTATTGCTTGTTAGAGGCTATGTCTAATGTTTACTTTGACTTTGTTGTCCATTGATCACTCATGTAGCCTATATAGTTTGCTGTGTGAATGGTTGCTTTTTAAGTCGTCCTTATGTCAAAGGTTATTAATTAATTTCTTGTGAATGGTTTTGACAAGGTTTAGGCTATATAAGGCCTTTTCACAGGGGTCGCTCCGCTCTCCTAATCAACAGACAGGCAAACAAGCGCTCCACGAGGTAACCGTGGCAACGGCTTCTGTGTAACTGGCGCGATCCCGTTAAACTGTCGCGGTTGTTCTCGTCTCACGCACACGCCCAACCGCTGCCAGAGTTGAAATGTCAAACTTTTTAAGTTTGACATTTTAAGTTTGATTGAGACACATTAAGTTTATCAACAGATAGAGACTGATCAGCTGTTTGAGTTTCCTGAAGAATATAAGTGTTTCTTTAACTGTCAGTTCCAGGTCTTAAACAGGCAACAACCATTGTTGCGGTCTCTTATTCATTAAAAATCATCTATTAACTTCAACTGAACTTATTTGAAAGTTAGTAGTTACAGTAGTAGTTAATACAATAGTTATAGCTTCAATTATTTTATGTTTCATGTTGCACATTTAGCTGTTAAAGTTTGGTAAAAATGAATACAAAATAATAATTATTATGGAGAGGTTGCGATAGCGCAGTGGATTAGACCCTTGTCTTTGATTCCCACTGCAAGACATCCATTAAATAACTTATTGTCATGGGTCCTGCTTTACCTTCCATAGAGCCGCCGCCAGTTTAATCGGGGTGTCGGGTGCTCTATTTTCCTGCTTTTTTGCCCTTTGCCAATCACATGGATCTGGGTGGATAGCACTGTGGCCTCACAGCAAGAAGGTTGCAGGTTCAAACCCCGGTCATCCCGGCCTTTCTGTGTGGAGTTTGCATGTTTTCCCCCGTGTGGGTGTGCTCCGGCTCCGGCACTGATAAAAACCTGGAGTTGGTCCCTGGGCGCTGCACAATTTCACAACATGTATGTGTATGTGACAATAAAAGTATCTTCCTTCCGCCATGCTAGCGGGTCTGGGAGAATGTACTTGCTAAATGCTCACATCAGCATGCTAACATGCAAGTAATAACTAACGTACAGACGCTAAGCAGGTAATATCCATCTAATCCATGTAATATGCATAGCGCTAAACACAAAGTACAGCTTAATTACAAGTACAAACTTAAGTATTGGAAAAACTGAAATGGCAGTTGAAGAATTGAAAAAGAAAGAAAGCGATGGCATCATTAATGTTTTTTGTGTTGGCAATAGTGGAAAAGTCACACACACAGAGCACTTTAAGCACTAGCATTAGCACAATATTTCATATTGTATTTAAAACACTAAAATACTTTAGATTGTGTTTAGCGACATTAGGGACATTAATGAATAGCAGACATGAGGTGATCCATCCCAATATCAACACATGTACTGCTGGTCTTCATGCCAGAACATTGCCCTTTAAATAAAATATATATATTCACAAAGAGAGACAGAGATAGAAAGTAAAAGTGACAATGAGAGGGAGGGGGAGACTGATGCAGAGATATCTTTAGCTTGAACAGACTGCACTCAGTTTCACTTGTCTCCTCCATCCTGAATCTGTTTCCCTCTGGTTTTCTCCTGACAGCTGATGAGTGGAAACAAAAGAGAGGCAGGCGCTGATGGCAACACAGCAGGGGGCCGGATGTGAGACCACGCAATGACTGTGTAGAGCTCTTTTGCTAAGCCCATTTAGCATGTCATAGTGTAACTCTAGAAGTTAAACTTTTTCAATTCTAAATGAGAGATGGTGGTTATGTATGGGAGATTTTTTTTTTTATTGGACTGAAATCAAGGTAATCTGCAAACTTTATTTCAGTCCTCAATTAACAACTTCTTCATTTGTTTTGACAAAAAACAACAACAAAACCCCTTGGCTCAAGTTCCATTACTTTCCCCCCAAGCTTAAATCTCATCCTGTAGTCTGGGAGTTTGCTTACCTGTCATCACTTGACCATAGTTGGCACTGTCTGGGTGATTGTGTATGGACTGGGAGTAGGGGTGCAATGAAATAATTGACTTAGTTGACAAAAATCATTAGTGGCCAACAAATTTAATAAGTTAGTGACCCTGTCAGCTTACTGGAGTGAAGTGATCGGTAAAGTTAGTAAAGCAACATCAGCGATGGTATTAACACCTTCACAACCTAAAACCTCCAAAGTGTGGGAGCATTTCATTCAGCCAAAAAGTTGTGAACTGCAGCATTTGCAAAGCTGGCCTTTGCTGGCATGGCATCGTCTCGGTTAATGTTAAAAGCCATGTTACTTTGCGTTATGAGTAATGTTTTCTTTAAATGTTCTCTTCATCAATGAATTGTTAAGCAAGTAATTATTATACAGAACAGTCCTGTTTACATTCCAGATGTGCCCTAACTTTACAATCGTAAACGATGCATCGCACATGCCGATGTTCACAGCTGGAGAACGTGTTGCTGCTGAGTGCACAAGATTACAGAACACCAGACAATTTCATACTTTCTAAATAGCTAAACAGTTCTTCTGTCTATGTGTGAGATAGCAGTGAATTCGCCCCAGACTCCCTTAAAAAAAACAAGATTTGTGATGTGTTTAGTTAGGGGAAAATATATAAAATGCGTGAAACACTGTCTACTACAAAATCGTTACTATTTGCCCCCTTTTGTAAATTTGGATTTGGTCATTTCTTTGTAATAAAATATAGTGTCAGTTTGTCTCGGTGTGTTGCAGTACCGGCAGCGAGCTACTCTGTCACTAGATAATGGATGTCTTGTTAAATGCAGATCAGCTGCTCAGATGAGTGCAGTGCACACCGTTGCACACACAGTTATTTCTTACTGTATATACCTTTTTTGGTCCATAACAGGACTAGATTTCAGTGGAACATTCTGTTGCTACAGCAACATTCATTAAAGGATTTATTTTTGAATGCAATATTAATTGTCTCTATTGTTTATTAGCACATCCCTTAAACTACTTCAAGCTAAATTTGAAATCTGGTAGCTAAATAAGAGGAATTGTGTAATTTAGCCATTCATTAATCGACTATGAAAACAATTGTTAGTTGCAGCTCTAGCTGGAAGATGGCAATACCTGTCTCTGTTTAAAGATGGTCTTTGGCGTCGGATATGAATGCCCTCCTTGATCTTCCTCCATCCACCGCTGCCTCATTGTCCCTTTCCCAGTAAATGCCTTAACCCTTTTGATCTTTTTATCACAGACCACTAATATTGTCTGGTTTTGATATTTATTCATTCCATAATCAGTGTTAGTGAATGTTTTCTAAAGTATCTTGGGGTCAAACCCGCTTCACGCTGAGCTGCAGTGCACACTGGTGGTCATGGCCGGATAAAGAACCACAGAACCACAACATCTGCGTGAAGCAGAGATGAAATCCTGCTGGATAGTCTCCACCCATCAAGAGATTCTGTCCAGAATCTGTGACCAGACGCAACTCTTGCTTAGCCAAATTCCCTGCCAAAAATAGACTGACATGTTCTCTGTATTTTCTTTTGTTGAATTTCTTTCAAAGCAGAGTGTGTGAAATAAAATTATTTATTTATTTTTATTTAATATATGAACACCTAGGGAAAGTATTGATTAGCTACTTTTGCTATTAAATGCTTTCTGTATGGGGTAAATTTAAGAGCCTGTGAAAACTTTGGTGAACTTGCTGAATAATTTTCTGAAACTTATTTTTTTTCTTCCTTTTCCCTTCTCGGGTCATGTGCAGAGCCAAAGTGATGTTCTCTCTCTCCGAGGGACTGAGATTCGATAATAACATCTTGCACTATTTCCAGCTGGCAGCTCAAAAGTAGCAGGGCCGTGACCTTCTATGGCACTACACACTCATCTAGAATATCTTAACAAAAAAAAAAAGTCTAAAGCCCTCAACTGTTCAAACATGAAAGGGATTGATTGAGAGCAAGAGAGACAGAGGGAGACATTTCAAAATGGATTCAGTAGAGTTGGTAAATTGATGGATTTTGTCTAGCTCAGTGGGACCAATAGGACTGCAACAGCAGAGGTCCATGTTGCACTGAAGTCAGACCAAAGCAGACACTGACACTAATTGGGTATAGTGGGTGTGCCAGGATACACAAGTGGGACTTGTTTGTGTGTGTGTCTATGCTTGTCATAGGGGTTCATATTGGGACAACAGTTTGCAGCCTCTATCATTTATTGATTTTGAATAAAAATAAAAATACAATTGATCCCATGCCATGGTCACGCCTTGTGTTTGTGTTACACACAGAGAGGAAGAGATTTATGAAATAAAGTGGCCGAGTCTTGAACCTCTGAGTCTCATCTGTGTGATTAATGCTTGCCGTCAGCCTTTTGGCTGTTTGCTTTCAAAAGCACAGAAACTATTTACTTTACCAAAGATTATATTTATGGCATGTCTGCTTCACAAGGCAATTAAAAGTAGTTAGTAGTGACAGGAAAGGTGGGAGAAGGAAAGGCGAGGATACTTTATGTGACAAAGGCTGCAAGCAATATTTGGAGCCTTGATCTTGTATGATGTGAATGTGTAATGCTGGCTCACATGAGTCTTAGAAAATACTCTTCATCTCAGTATGTACTGTTTATCTTAATGTTTAGGAGGCCAACCTGAATACCAAGTTAATCTCAGTTGACCAAAACAACCTGTAAAATTTTGCATTTTAGACGTCATCTGGCAATCACATTTCTTCAGGTTTTGAAAACACATTTTCTCAATAAGCCTCTTACTCTGAGCAGTGGGTCCCACATAACATACAGCTTACAAGAGCTGGTAATTTCATATGAGCAATTTCTCTATTATATGTTTTTCTTCAAGCTCTTCACTGGTTTGAAGCGGGGGGAGCTCAGCTGGAAAAGGGTGATGGCATGTACTTCTCTGCCCAAATCAGGATTTAAAAACACATCAAACTCGGATGAGAGTCGTTGGGCTGTTTGAGTTTCGATGTGTTGAACTCTTCATGAGTAATACGTAAAAATGTTTAATTCCAAATTTTAACTTTGAGTGTTGGCTTGTTAGTAATGAACATTTAATGTAATGATTTTCAACAGCTATCCTTTATGTCAAGCTGTATCCTGTGGATTTCCTGTCACTTACTGTAGGTTCATAGATTTTAATTTGAAATTGTCCATAATGCAACGCCTCAGAGAAATTACCATTAGATATTACTAATTTGTTTTGGCAATGACAATGTAATTATTATTATTTATTATTAGTTCTTTCAAAGAATGTGTTACATTAATGTAGTGCACAGGGAGGTGGGTGTTCAAAGCACAGGACTTTGACACCGGAGACCAGGGTCTCATCTTAAAACTGGCATGTGGTTTAGGTAACACATTATAAACTTGTCGTGCCTCGTGCTTCAACTCAGCCTTTTAACATTTAAGATGTCAGTCTTGAACTAACTCTCACCCACATAAATGGTCAAGGTTAATCCCTTTTTGTTTTATTATTTATGGTTAACATATTCCAAAAACGCTAGAGGCATAGAGAATTGTTTAAAAAAAAGGAAACTCATGAGGTGGATTGGGAAACAGCTTGTTTTGAGTCCCAGACCCAATTTATTAATACAACATTTAGGTTATTATTACAATACAAATGGTTATTGCGAACTTATTTTATACCGTACAGGTTAAGTTAAGTGCAGAGACAAAAAGAGGTACATTAATTCATTGTTTATGGGAGTGTACAAATCTACAGCAATGGTGGAAGAGTGTGGTTGAATTCCTTACAATTGGAAAAGAAATCCCTTTACGAGCCAAACTCTTATACATGCCAGAAGGATAACTGAACTATTATGGAAGAACATGGATATGCCTTCTATTGGAATGTGGATAAAGGAACATGCAGCCTGTCTAGCTTTAGAGAGACTAACTCATCTCTCTAATGAGGGCAAGAATCTCTGTGTGTCTGTTTATGTTTTGATTATGTTGATAACTGTTCATCCAATCAACCTCGAACGTGGTGGGTGTGTTGCTGCAGACACAAGGGAGAGCAGCTCGCATTTGGTGCAATTTGGACACACGACACATTCAGAATTAATAAACTTTGAATAAACTACAGTACAGCGCAAGCTGCTCCGCTCTGCAACCGCAAGGGCTTGTATGCTCCAGTGTGGGAGTGAATTGTTGAAACAGAGTTACCGTCATCACGCAGGTTCAATATACATTAGAAACAAATGTGTTGAAAGAGAATTCTAAGAATTTTATGAAGTTCGAAGGAAGTGTTGATTGTCTAGCAGTATCTCTGCCATTTTCATGTTGTTTCTGTGTTTTTAATGCAGTGTTATTGATGCTGCAGGTGAGACGCACATTTTGAACAAGAACGGAAAAGATTCTAAAAAGCGCAGTAAGCATCACATCGGCCCTGTGCACAGGCCCTTCAATAGTATTGTAAGAAACAAGAACAAAACAAAAACTTTGCTCACCTGTGGAGCTCCTATACAGAGTTTTTGGAAACATATGATGCCAGTCTTACCTAAATCTAAATATGATGTTCACCATACCAATCACATTTCACCATTATGTTGATACAAATGTTCCAGGTGGCATTACGTTTCCTTCAAAACACATTTGCTGTTGCAGATTTTTAGAAAGGTAGATAAAAATATTAAATTAAAACTGAATTGAGACTAAAGAGAGGTCTCTAGCTGTACTTTAGCTGTACAGTAAGTAGCATATGAATGTGAATATTAGAAGACAGGTTTGCCAAAAAGAGGAATGAGATAAAGTAGAATAAATGTGACATTTCTTTTTTTCATTAGATATTTATACAAATAAGTCCAAATGAAACAAGATATTGCAGTCATTTGTATCCAGCAGCATTATTCATTTTGTGTGTTTGCATTTATCTCCTAATTTGTTCTATCTGTGAAATAGTGGAAGAACGCAACAGACACAAATATAGGCCGACGGAATGTAAGATGTTCCGTAAATGTAACATAAAGTAGATAACCGAAGTATTTAAACATTTAAAGCAGGAAATTTTTAATTAAAGCTGTAAAGTTTCTGTGGCGCATCAATAGCAGGCCTACTGGATTTTTGACTGTTCTTGGCCTTTGCATTACTACAACAGAGGAAACAGGATCAAGTGGGGCAGAGAGGGGTATGAAAGGATGGTGAAGGGAGGGAGAGTGGAAACTTTGTGATGTTTGCCTCTAGGCTGCAGAGGAGAGAGGACAGTCACTGACACCATGAATCAGACAGAGAGGGAGAGACGGAGGGTTGTAAGAGGGCAGAGAGAGAGGGATGAGTAAAAGGATGAAGGAAAAAGAGATGGTTGAATCCTGAGGATGGATGGGAAAATTGCAAATAGTCACTGAAAATCTTTGCCGATCATTTTTGCATTGCCACTCCGCTAAATAAGAACATGAGCTAAATGTCTCAATATGTAATAGCATGAGACGAGGAGGAGGATCAAGGAGGCAAAGGGACAGAGAGGCAGAACCGTGTTAGATACAAAGTATCAGAAAGAAAGATTGGAATAGGTATGAGTGTGATAGGAGTTAGAGACGGTGGGGAAGAGATTTAAAAGGGGGGGTGAAGAGGAGGGGAATAGGGGTCGTGCAAGTACTGCAGCAGTGGAAGAAGAGAGGAGTGCAGGTATTCAGCAAAGACATGACTTTAACTCATTGTAACAGATTCCTGGCAGGCTGTGTGGGATATGATCTGCTGTGTGCTACAGCCTGGATGGTGACTCATTCTGAGACAGAGTGACAAAGAGGGAGAGAGAATATCTGCAACTTTCTTCCACCTTAAACTTTCTGACATTCAACCAAGAAATGACTGTTTGAGCTTCTGAAACACAGGAATACTTATACTGCTCAGCCCTGCCTACACGTTTTCTAAGGAATAAAACATATTTCACTCACTCTGTATAATTAGCTCTTGAGAAGAAAACAACAAAGGTACATGAGAGAGGGGTTTTAGATTCTGTGAGGATAAACAAATGGATTGAAAAAAAAAGTCCAAAGTCCATAATGCTCCAATTTTACATTAAAAGCTAATTCTGAAAATACCAGTTGAAGTGTGAACACTCTGTAGCTCAACCATTTATTGTTTTTGTAAGTAGTATTTGGATTACTCTGCAGCATAATCACAAATTTTGTCCGAAATCATTAAATTGTCGGATGGTTTCTACTTTCTTGCTTTGCGTGCTCCTGCAAGGTGCCCTTCTCAGCAGGCCACGGCTGACTTACTGCAAAAACACATTCTCACTCCCAATTCGTCACATATGGACGCTTGATCTGTCAAGCAGCATTTTTTAATTCACTGGGTAACGCTTTAGTGTCGTTTTTTGCATATGCAGGTCAAGTTAGCAATAATAAATATGCAAGGTCTAGACTTAGACAGTGCCATAATTGTGGATATTTTTGGAGAGGATTTCCTGGCTTTTACTGGTTTGGTTGGAGCGGAAAGCGACTTACCTGGAAGAGAGTGCTGTCCCTTTAGAGATGAGTGTCATCTACACAAGCAGAGAGTGTGTGAATTTTGAAGGTGTGTAGCCTATTTACAGAGATTGCAACAGTTAAGTCTTAGAAGTTGTCAGATTACTGTATGCCAGATTTAATGGACTGTCTATTTACAGACTCAATGGATGTCACAGTCACTCCGCAAAGTTGTCATGATAGCTGCAGTGGTGCAAAATGGAGGAGGAGGCTGAGAGAACTGCAGCAGAAGCTCCTTGAGAGAGAAATTATTCGAGTGGAGGCTGAAACAAAAAACAATTACAGGCCGAGTAGGAAAAGCTGGAACTAAAAAATAGCATTGGAAATGCAGTTGCTCAAACAACAACTAAACAGGCCGGTCCTTTGCAATTCTGTAATTTAACTGTAAATTGTCTGTAATTATTCAATGTTTTATTTAAATAAAAATATATTTATTACTTGCCTTTCTTTATGGCTCATTTATTTATGGTTCACAACCAGCAGACAACTAGCAGAATCATTTTGAACTGAAGCAATAAGTTACATTTATAAGGCATTAATGAAGAGAGTATGGACTGGTCGTCCACCAACACCTTCATGCCCTGCAGGGTCCACAGTGTCCACATCTTCCTCCTGCACTGGCTGATGGTGTTCATGCTGTTATCCATGGACGCGAGTCCCATCGACGCAGACCACGATACCAGGAATGCCAGAGGTCCGTTGATTCGTATCTTTGATTCATCAGTGCAGACTCTGCCTCAGTGGGGAGGTGAGGAGATCACAGACACTCTGCGGATAGCCCGACATGCGGTGGATTTGTGGATATTAACCATGTCTCCAGCAGTGTTTTGGAATGCACCATTTGCGTAAAAACATACTGCTACTAACAGCTTTAATGCTGGTGTCAATGCTGCGTTGTGGTCCGACAAACAGTAAGTCTGATGAAAGCTCTTCAATTAGTTCACATCAATCTCGCTGACAGAATAAAAATTTTTTCAGTCAGCTCCTTATCATCGTATATGGATTCCAGTTAATTGCTTCTGTCCCTAAATACTCTCTCCCATCCCGCTAATTGTAAAGTCTGTGTAAGAGGCAAGCCATGTCTTTACTGCTGAGTTGTGAAATCGTTTTGACTTTACGCCTGCTATTGACTATAAGATTTACGCCCAGTCTTAGCGAGAAGAGGACTTAATCCTAGATGGTGCAACTGGCATAACTGTGAAGTCGGACTTAAAATAGTGAGTTAAGACCTACTTAGCTTAAGAGCAGGCATAAATCCTGTTGGTGCAACCGGCTCCTGCGTGAAAGTCTGGTGTCTGACCCATCCAACCACCCTGACTGCCTCACTACATGGACAACCCGGTCTCACTCCCAAGTCGTCACATATGGACGCTTGGTCAAGAGCCATAATCGTCAGTTTGTGACGCACTAGGGATCCCTTTGACGTCATAGTTCGACGTATTGAGGGAAGCTCAATTGTTGTGTCAGTTTTTGATGGTAAAGGCAAGTATGATATTTAAGAGAAAAGACGAAGTAAGGAGGTGATTGGGGTGGATAGAGGGCCAGAACCCGGACCTTGAAACAGGAGAACAGGGTTTGTGTCCCGTGCGAAACAAAACATTAAATGTTTTTATTTAGGCGAGTGAGGTAAATTGACATTAACGTTAGTTAACTTAAGTCTTAATTGACATACATAGCTATTTTAACCCAAACCATGATCTTTTCCTAACCTTAACCAAGTAGTTTTGTTGCCTAAACCCAACCAAGTACTTTCTGTGCCTAAACCTAACGAAACTGCAACGTTTCACGACTTTAATTATGCGCGTTTCAACATGGCAATGTATCG
>NC_060160.1:23238068-23285156 GCF_021292245.1 Micropterus dolomieu | reverse complement strand
AGACAGTAAAGTGTACTAAACTTTACAGTGTAGCGATGTTGACACAGCATATCGTTAGTGAACACTCCAGCCGGTCAGTTTTTGGTTGTCATAGTAACGTATTACGTCCGACTATTAACCACACCCCCATTCTCTGTTTGAGAAAGAACGTTAACCAAAAACGGTAGTTAAAACTGGCTGGAGCGGGGCTTTAAATATAATTTACAGTTTGTTTTGAAATGTAATTCTACCTTCTTAGTTCAGAATCAGAATCAGGATGAGGTACATTTTCACATACGATGAATTTGCTGTGGTTTAAATTGGTGCTTAACAGTATACATTAACAAAAATATAAATATATAAAAAGTAAAGAGATCAAAAATCTACAATTATACCAAAATTACAATAATACTATAATACTAATGGGAAAAGAGTACAAAAAAATTCAGCATAATTAACAAGTATGTGCAAAAATTCACAATATGCACTTAGGTTTTGGAGATGAACTATTTTAAGTAATAAATCAACTACACAATTATGCTTTTTTAAAGGTATAAGTATACAATACTACTATTATACTATTATATTATACTATGCATTATACCTTACAGGAGGAAACAAATGTTTTGGGCACCAATACCATCAGACTGCTTATAGAGATAAGTGGCAGTTAATAACCTTTTCAATTAGCCGCTACAGCATAATTCACCCAAATCTCAAAACTAAACTGCTGTAGATTTAGCAAGCTATAGAAGTGCTGGTAGGTGAATTGTAATACCTTTAGACAGAGCTCGGATAGCTGTTTCCAGTCTTTGTGCTAAGGTAACTGACTGCTGGTAGTAGCTTCATATTTACCAACTTTACAAGTTAACTCTCGGCAAAAAAGCTAAGTCAAACATTCTAAAAAGATAGAACTATTGTTTTAAACAGCATGCTGAATGCCTACCTTCCAGGACTGATAGGGTTAAAAAGAATCTGCAACTCTATCAAAAGTTTTAATGCTGAAGGTGTCCTCTACTTCACCACACAAAGAAGTCAAAATTCAGATAAAAATTTAAATCATCTACACTAACTTAAATGCTAAAATTCACCATCTGAGCATATACAGTATGGTCTTCAGTTGGCATATATCAGCAACAAAAAACTATTAAATATTAAATAACTATTGCCTAAAACCTGAATAAAACAGACCTGACCTGAACATTTTGTGTGCTGTATCATCTGTTCTTCTGAAAATTTTAGCTCACAGCTATCACACACTGCAAAAACTTTTTTCTAAGTAAGTGAGATATACAGAAGACAAGAACAGCTGTGCTTGCATTTTTTATGCCATTATAACAAAGCATGTTGTCTTGTGATAACAGGTTCATTTCATTAACTTCATTATAGGCTATAATAATAATTATCTTTGACAAATCTGCCTTTTGTTTTCTCAAAATAATAATAATTTTAGCCTATAATGAAGTTAACAGTCTCAGCAGGATCACTGAAGTGCACTTGCCTGTTAAGTTGCGGATGGGCTAGTTTTCTCCTTAAAAGACAAGGACCGAGCTGAATGCAATTTCTGCCTGGGTTAGACCTTGACTAAAGTGCAGTATGCGTTAATAATGATTGGTATTCTTTAATCTGTTACTGCAGTTGTCATAATGCCCTCTATGTATGCTGGCATGGCACTCATGATCTCTGATAAACATTATAAGTAATAAAAGGAATTTGGATTTGTGCGGACCTTGCTAGAACAGTATCCTGTGGTGTTGCTGTTTGAATGTGAATTGTGACAGTTTGTCTGAGGGTGTCTGAGGGTGTCTTGCTGTAGAAACAAAGACAGGATTACTCAGGCTACAGCTGGCTGACTACAAAGTGGAAACTTGATGGAACCAACTTCACAGCGTACTGAACAGCTTATGACTGGACTGTGGACAAACAGTTGACACAGTGTTACTGTTGCATCTGCTCCCCCTCTCTACCCTTCTGTTGGTTTTTGTTGTTTTTCCGACTTTCTCTCTGTGTCCTGCGTAAATAGAGACATACCAGCTCAAGTTCAACAACAACAGCAACTGTTAGACCTCAACTCGGTTACTCAAATGTCACATGGTGGTATCTAACTAGTTTACTGAAATGTGTCTCTCCTCAATGTGGGTCTATCTCTTGAACTGGAAGTGTCCACATCCTCTTATCCTCTTCATTCGTTCTTCTTCTTACTCTGAAACATGTTAAGGTTTCACTCATCGGCACA
Organism: Micropterus dolomieu; assembly: GCF_021292245.1. Lineage (NCBI taxonomy): Eukaryota > Metazoa > Chordata > Actinopteri > Centrarchiformes > Centrarchidae > Micropterus > Micropterus dolomieu. The sequence goes on along the minus strand of NC_060160.1, from coordinate 23,282,941 downwards.
TTTATTTAAAAATCTGGTTACAGTAGAAAATATATAACTGAGCTCATCAACACGGTCACTTTACACTAATACAGAGATTTTCAGATCCATCCCATATTTATTTAAGACACCAAGCTATCCTGTTGCCTGTTCCTAAGATTATCAAAAACGATTCATCAAAACACATTGCTTCCTCAAGCAGCACAAGGATGAATGTATCAAACACAGGTAAACATTTAAATTAGTATTCCTTTTGGGAACTGTTTTCCACAGTACTTTGTAATTTTCCAGTTGAGAGTAGATGGAACAAGAAATAAAAACACCATCTGTTGGTTGAAAGTCTTGCTTAGTTGAATGCAAACATAACAAAACCAAAAGCTGGCGCTCTGTTATTTTTCTTGAATTTTGTTTCTTTTGTGTTTTCGATCTCAAAGGAACATACAGCCGAACATTTACCAAGGAACTGCAATTTTACTCTTAGTTTGTATTCTTCTTCTTGGGGTGAAACAAATCGTCATTTTCTTGTGTGTACTTTTTGAGCATATTGCTCTTACGGGATTGTATTTTTATACAACAACCACACTGCTTAATAGTATGGTAGGTAAGTACAAACACACAAGGAGCCTCTGCAGTATCTAACCATGAAACACTAAAAACTGTACTTGAACAATAAGGTTAAGAAAAAGCTGCACTTGGAGGGGGCAGCCAAAAGTAGGAAAATGGCAAGGTCCAAGGCAAATGTGTTCAGAACACCTTTACTCAGTGACCACTTAATGGCTATTAGATTTTTACAACAACAAATCCACAATGTTTGGATGGGCATTAAATGATAACATTATAACAAAAATAAATCATAACAGATAAATGTATCTAAAAAAAAATATTTTCTGTAACTCAGTAATGCTGCAGCAACTACATGTACCCTCACTGGCTTCCCACTCGCAAATGCTGCCAATTGTCTTGGATGATGTGTGCAGCCCACTCGAGCAAGTCTTTTTCCGAAGGTGGGTGGAGGGATGTTTTGATGTTTACCCCTCCCTTTAATGATCACATTGTGCCACAATGAACCAACCACCAGAATGCTCTATTGGTTTCAATGAGGCTTCCAGCTTATCTGCTCCATACAGCCTGTGAATGAAAGGACTTCAAAGTGCTTCTGGCCAAACTTTATTGTGCACATATTTCCTAGAAACACATTTCCTCTTTTCAGTGTTGTTAGCTGTTGGCACTGGTCTTGAGCTCCAGTTACTCTGGATGCAATGTCAGGTATAATGTCTGCTTCTTTACTTTGTTAAAGAAGTGCTTCTGCTTGATGTTTAATTTAACCATTCAGGTGTCTCCATGGAAATGCAAAGTTTCTCTGACAGATGTAATTATAGCTGTGTGATAGAATGATTTACATTGACTTCCAAATACAATGGACTACTTTAATTTATTAGTTATTTCAGTCATCAGTCTTTTAAACTTAAGGTAATCATATATTTTTAAACCCCCAAACCGGGACCCTTACTGCACGTTCATGCATGCACTATACACACACACTATAGGCGTTTTCATCAGGATACACCTTTCAATGCCATGAACCCAGCATTAATCCTCCTGGAGCTCTTTAGAAAAGACAGATTTTCTATTTGGCATGACAAGATAACTGTTAGCATACTGAGTCTTGCCTATGTTTCATAGCCTAGCAACAGCCTTGACAATGACACTCTGATTGACACCAAGCGGCAAGCTTCTGGTCTGAGACAAAATTCCAATGCTGAAGTCCCTTAAACCTGCATTTTATCGAATGGCCAGCAGGGGGCAACTCTTCTGGTTGCAAAAAGAAGTCCAGTTCCTTTAGAAATAATGGTAAAATGACCCTACTTCTCAGCTGATTCATTACCTCAGTGAACACTTTCAAAATTAGTTTATGGTCTCAATCGCTAGTTTCATGTCTTCTTCAATACAACATGATGTCCCATTTAGAGGAAAATACACCATAAAGCAGAGTAAGATTCAGGATGGGATTATCTGTGATTGACAAGTCGTTACCATGGTGACCTATCAATCAGACCTGAGTGACTTGTACCCACGGCACTATGTAAACTTAACCAGCTCCGTTGAAAAAGTTCATTTGGAGTTCGCTGTTTACTTTCTCTGGTGAGTACATTTTGTTTTAAGCCTGTTGTTCGCTAGACAAAATTGTCAGCCCTGTTAAAATGACAGTTAATGTGAATTACAGATGCACCTTGTTAAGCAAGCTAACTTGCTCCACAGACGGCCGTTAGCTCCACCGTCTCGTCCAAATATGGTCACGTCTGGTGCCGCTGGTTGCAAGAATATCTACAAACTCGAGGCTTCAGAACTGTAGTCCACAAACCAACGGGTGACGTCACGATGACTACGTCCACTTCTTATATGCATTCTATGATTGACACACAAATCAGTGTTGAATTCAGAGACATGGTGCATCGTTTATGTTTTTATATTGGGTTAGGCAATGGTGGGATAGAACATGATGTGTCTATGTAAGGGTTAAAAACAAGTAATATTGTTATTTTAATTGTGGTGAAAACCTAGGCACTTTGGTAGTGATTGTTTGCGCTAAATATGCTGGAGCAGGCAATTACCATATTTTTGCATAAAGACTGAAAGCAGGAGGGAACAGCTAGGTTGGATCAGCCCAAAGGTTAAAAACCTCCTACTAGCACCTTCAAAGCTCACCAATGAACATATTATACCTCACTTGTTTAATCTGTAAAAAATACTTTTCACACTCATGCCCCACATCCCTTTTCTCAAGCAGTGAAAAACAAATTTAGAACTGTTAACACTGTCAGTCGCGGACAGTTTGTGGCTAAAGTGGTAACGTTACTGGTAGAGTTTTGCGATAGACATATCTAAAAATGCCTGATATTTTAAACTAAATTCCTGGGCGTTGAGGAGTGATGACTCCGACCCCTCCCTGTGGATAATGCTACAAAAGGCCAAATCTCAATACAAACTGCTGTGATTGGAGTCTCTTATGGTTGCCTGTCAACATTACGGACACAAGACACCAGCTTCCAGTAGTTTATCCTGAGCTAATTGTCCCTTGGCTCTACTTTTATAGTTACTGCATAGATGTGAGTTTTCATCTAACTAAAAGCTAAATGTGGTGCCCTTCTTATTATTCAGTATGTCTTTTAATGGATTCAGGATGATATTTTTATGTCTGCCAGTAGAACACTGAGAATATTGATTGTGTGTTAAATATCAGCTTTAAAGTGATGTCCATTAAGAGATGGTCCATTAAATTAAAACAACAAAAACCTGCTGTGGTGTAATAAACATGAACACCAGGATTTCTAAAATAGAACCTATTGTTTAAACAACCCTGAAGCTCTCATTAATAGAAAATGTGTTTGACAGACAGGTGGAGATAGGCAGGAAAAGAGACAGGGAGGGAGAGACACAGAAAGACAACCGGTGAGAGAAAGAGAGAGAGAGAGAGGGGAAGACCAAGAGAAAGAGAGAGATCAGCCTATCAGATCAATATCTGCTTTAGCTCTCAGCTTCAAAGAGCACCAAGCTAAGCTGTGCTTGAGCAGCTTAATATATATGTGTGAGTTGGGGTGTATTTCTGTCATTCTGTGTGTGTACTTTCTGTGTGTAGTCATATAATTTTCAGTGCGTGAATCTTTGCGTGTGTTATTGTCTTGTGTGAGTGTGTCTGTGTGTGTGTTTAAGGGAGGTCGAGTTGGGGTTTAATGAGTGTTCAGGCCTGTGGATCAGACTGTGTGCTCCATAAAGCCTGCAACTGCCAAAAGCTTCCTTTGTGTGCACCGGTTTGTGTGTGTGCATGCGTGTGTTTAGCTGGTGTTACTGGCAGAGCAAACTAAAAACACTGAGACACACATACACACACAAACACACACACACACACACACACACACACACACACACACATTAGAGCAGTGCTACAGTGCAGTCGGGGTTATTGTGCTGAAATAAATGTGCTGTTGTATAATTTCAGGAGATCACTTTCAACAGGCTGTTGTGTGAAGTGCAGAGCCACAGAAAAGGGTTCAGCCTCTCCAGTAGATCCCTGTCCAGGAGCTGTTGCTAAGAAACTACTCTTTCAAGGTTGTTGATCTTTAGATAGTTTGGGAAAGCACTTTGGAATAATGACAGCATTAAGACTAAACGAACCAACAATCTGTGACATTTTCAATATTCCCCTCTAATGCCTGTTGATTTACCTCAGTAGACCTTATGACTGAGGCCAAAGAAGATTGGACCCATTTTGAGTCTAAATCCTGAGTCGGTGTCACATGGTTTTCTTCTGTTCATGAATACAAATGCTCAAAGGATAAGACTGATGATATTCAATGTTTTACTCACTGTTAACAAATTTTATAAAAACACCAAAACCTGATATATTTAGTAGACACTGTATTCCTCTGTAACATGGAGCTCTATGGTTGTCAGAACTCTTAAAAACACATCAATAAGCCACACTGCTGCACTGGGTGAAATGAACCTTTATTACCATTAACATGGGCACTGTCCAGAGTGTACCCTGCCTTTCGCCCAATGTAAGCTGGGATTGGCTCCAGCCCCCCGCGACCCTGTACGCAGGATAAGCGGTTGACGATGGATGGATGGATGGATGGATGGATGGATGGATGGATAGATGGGCACTGTTTTTTTCAGTCAGTCGTCTGTACACTAGTTGGCTTTCGTTTAAAATTATATGATACCAGTCCCCAAACCAGTACCCTTAAAGTGATACCGATACCAATAGAGTACCTCATCATAAAATGCTGTTGAAGCCATAGTAGTTGATTGGTATTATTACATTAATTGTTGTTATGGACAAGAAATATGATATATTTAGTTTTCTTTTTTCAAATACCTGTTATAAACAAATAATGGGGAATTGTATCAGATCGCTCCTCATCCTAATTATGTCATCCACATGCGTATCATCAGAGAAAGGATAACAGCTTGGGAGTTTTTTTGTATTTGAATGAGAGAGAAGGAGTGAAATAGTTTATTGTTTATTTGTGATCACAGAATTTAAGTGATATTTGTGATACGTTTGTTAAACGTAAACAACGGAGAATAATTTTGCTAACTTTCTATCATTAAATCCTGAAGAACTGAATTGAAAGATCTCCGTGATTGCTTTTTCCTTCACAACAGTCACAAACCTCCTCCAGACAGACGACAGTAAGAAGTAGAAAACAAGTTAGGAGTCGGCTTAACCAAGTCACTAAACTACATTAAAGAGTCTAAAGAATCAAACAGAGGGAAAGAGAGGCTGCACAACCAGCCCACCACACCACTGAGCCTACTTTATAAATGATATATATTCATGATCAGTTTTTAAAGATTTACATCTTAAGTGGGAATCAATGAGTGTCTGGCACAAAGACTAGAGATGTCAGAAAGTACTGAAGACCAACTAATTTATTTTTAGTGTCGGTCTTTTCATGGGATCCGTTGAAATTCCATCTTTAAAGGTGACCTATTATGCTTTTCCATATTTTCTGTCTTATCTAAAATGTTACAATGTCAGATGTTCACGTGAAACGTGGCCAAAGCTTCAAATAATGAGGTAAAAGTATTTTTTAAAATCCCTGTGTGCCAAAACCACAGATTTCCCCCTGTTCTGAATGCTCTGTTTTCAATAGTTTTTTTTCTAGTAACAGCTCCGTATAACGTCATACAGAGCTGGGGGCCTGCATGAAGTGCCAGTATAAGATTATAATATATAATTGTAGGGCTAAACCGGGGCGAAAGTAACACGGGACGAAAGTAACAAGGCGATTTTCTCAGAGCCCTGACTGCATTTGCAGTCCAAGCTGTGACAGCGCCTTCAGCAAGCAACCTTTTTCTGAGGCGGGACTCTTTTTCGAATTACAAGTTGTGTCTCTTGTTTTATGTGTCACAGTAATGATTAATCTACAGGTTATTTAGTGCTTTAACACACCCTGAAGTTTGCCCTATCAGAGTTTTTCAGTGTAAAAATAAATCGTGTTTATATGTCAGGTGTTCCTGTCCCGCTACAGTGACCACAAGTGTTTCTTTTGTCCCGCTGCTAATGTGGTGACTTTCTGTGTGTTGCAGCATTTAGTAAAACATGTTTATGTCATATTATACCAACAGAATATGCCAATAGCGTGGGTCAGAAAGACAGAGGTCTGATTCAGCCAGATGTTTCTGAGAAGGCATTTCTGGACATCTCCATTAGAAACATTAGTCTCAGGTCAGCTGATAAAGTCGCATGGCATATGCCATGCGCTTTGTTCAGATAATGCAGGAGGAGGGCAGAGATAATTGGGGAGAAGACTAGACCACAGGTACAGATCACATTATTAAGTCTTCTCCTTGGACTAGGAGAGGAAGCTGCATGCTTGTATTAAGAGAGCAGCTGATATTTATTTTGGCCTGTCTCTTAAGGAGGTCAGTGTAGTAGGTGTCAGTAAAAAGCACTCAAAATGCAGATCACTCATACTGTTCTTACTAAAACAAATTTAAATTCATTTCAAAATGTGAAATTTGTATAGGCCTATTCTGTAAATAGATTATTAATTTTTATCTTAATTTTATTGTTTATTTTTATTTTTGTCTTATCTTTCTAAATTATGTTACATTTTTTCACTGTTTCTGAAACTGCTGCAACATGGAAATATCCACAGTGCAGGATCAGTAAAGTCTTATTTTATTTTAATCATGTCAGGACATAAACAATGTCCATCTAACCATTTCCCCCCTCTTTTAGGTGCACACATTTGCATATTTATATTATGTATTTATAATATATCCTTAATATAATATGAAATATTCTACACAATTCAAGTTTGGGCTGTCAGGTTACTTTTGAAACTGAATATTTAAAATAAAAACAAAAGATGTTTGCAGTTACACATTAACAAGGTCACAGTCATGTTTATTTATTAAATACAAGGGTAACACAAAAATCTAAGTTGTATTGTTGTGTTACCTTTGACCCACCTGTGTGTTACTTTTGTCTCAGCTGACGGGGTATTTGTACAAAATACCACCTGATATTGATTGACCACACCGTTGAGTTAGTGACCACAGCAAAAATATATCTCTGTCTGAAACATTATCTTTTAAAATCAGGTTTTTCTGAAAAATGGTACTTTCGATCGCCCCTGCTCTCCCCTAATTTGAATTATGCAAAGCTACCACAGAGAAGTCAAAGCACTACAATATATAGCTGGAAGTGCAGTATAATAGGTTCCTTTCAATACTCTGCAGTGTGTTTTATACTGCTTTTAATATCACAAAATTCCATGCAAAATGTATTAATATCGCATATTAGCTAGTGTTAGCCACACTTCTTTGGTATCTCTAGCGAGTGATTTGGAGTAAAGTGGATTGATTGGCATATGGATATTTTTTGAAAAGCAAAGATAAACAACCTGTTTTGTGATTTACAGGTATGAGGAAGTTTTGGTAGTATACATTTGTAATGTGATGCTGTCTGCTGCAACATCACATTTTGTAGAAGTCTGTGTAAACCAGTGATCTGTCATTTTGGCAAAATGAAAAGATATGCATATCCTCTATTCTTTGAAAAGCTGCCTTCTTGAAGAATTTAGTCTACAACAGCCATTTAAAGTAGACATGGCTTCATGGTGGAGTTTTATGTACTCCGTTTCTTCATTCCAATACACATCACACATTGTATACCAATCATACTTGTGCTTCATGAGTAGTCTGCTTGGAATTATCAGCCTGCCATATCATGCATCTCTCATTAGCCAGTTAATGTGTCTGGTACCTCATGACTGAGATAATTCCTATTATGACTTACAGCATAACAGCTGTTTCTTAAGACTGAAATGAGGAAATGGGTGGCATGAGTACTACACTCTGGCCAAACAGACAAAGAAAAGAGCAGCACATTCAATGTCTACTGTTTGGTTAGAGGAAGGCCAGTCTTTAGAATAATCTGTGACTCTCACACAAGTACAAGTCACTGTAGAAACATCTAACATCCTGGTAAGGCTTTATTTTCATTTGTTCATTTTGATTTAAATGTTGAGGTTCATCTGTTACATTGATGGTGACTCCATCTGCTGATGAAGATCATGTCAAATGCTCCAGAACGACAGTGTCATCTGGCACTTTTAATATATTTTGAATTGTCTGGCTGCTTGTACATACAATTTCACATTTCTGCATATTCAGCTGTGCACGGACTAAAATCGATTTGGTTCTCTATATTTAGTATGAAATTACTTAGTTATTTTCTTGAAACTGGGAAATATTAGGAAATTACAAACCTGTTAAATCAGTTTTGTTGTCTCCTCTTTCTCTCATACAAACCGATGATCTTTTAATGGATCATTGCTTCAAGTTTCTTCCTTTGTGGGGGGCAGAAAAATGGAACCACATCATTCACTTTGCCTTAGGGACTTAGGTGCGCTTTCAGGCAAGCTTAGGCTTTAATACAAATATATCATTAAATGTCCTCCAGAGAGTTTTTTTGTACATCCTCTCCTCACATACTATTCAAATTTAGATTGTGAGCATTTAAACTTCCTGCATTACCTCCCCCAATGCCCTGCTTCATATTCAGACACATTCACAGGCTTCCAGTACAACCTCTTTTCTACTTTTGACCAGTGAGCAGCTCCACTGCAGCAGCTGGTGTTCAGTGCCTTGGGCAATGGAACCACACCATTAAATCTTAAGGGAGGGTTACTCATTTTTCCACCCCGATTTGCCAGCTGTTGGGATATTTGAACCCGCAAACCACCGGAGAACCACAGCACAAACCTGCCTGTCTAACTTAGGTATCAGGCAATGAGACGCTTGTGACTAACTCTACTAACTTACATCACTGACAGTGGTGGAAACTATTAACTTGATGATTTCCATTTTATGCTACTTTATAATTCCACTCTCCTACAGTTCAGTGGGTAATAGTGTAATTTTTTTTACTCTGCCACATTCATCTGACAGATATAGTTACTAGTTACTTTTCAGATTAAGATTTTATATTGATATATTTCATAAGCTTGTAAAACAAAATACTTTTAAATAATAAAAACTATGGTTTTCAATCTTTTTGGCATGTTACAACAAAGCAATGTCACATTTCAGGAGTTGTTAGCAGTTCTACCAAATACTCATTTCCTCTCTAAACTTCTCACATGGTTTCATTTAAACAGCTGTTCAAATTGTTTAGTATTTCACAAAACAAAGCACCAGAACCTCTACAGTGATGACAGCCTTGAATGAACACCTCTGTAAACAAAAACTTAATTTAAAAAGCTTCATAAGAGTAGGCTTCATGGTATTGCTGTTGTAATGGGATGCATGCGATTCAGCCTGTTTACTAAATAACCTTGTGAATCACTTTGGTTTATCTGTTTACTGTGAGAGAACAGAATTGACAATGATTGGTATTTAACGTTTAATTATGTTGGACCTTGATAAACAGGTGAGGGGTTGATATATTGGTTGAAGCTTCTTTATTTGACAGTTATTTTATAAATAAAGTTTCAACTCCTATTCAATTAATTTAGCAACTGTTTTCCAGAAAGTGAAGCTGAAACAGCTGTGCAGTTCCCAGTTGAATATCGAACTTTAATTAGAACTTAAAAGGTTTTATATTCCCTTCTATCATATTTCTCACCTACCACCAGCAGGATGTGGCACAGCAGCTGTAGAAATTAATTATGGATGTGGGTTTCTAATGGTTTATGTGGACTTTTCTGCTTCTTGTAGCTTCAAACAGGTGAAGAGATAGAAGATAAGCAGCTGTAAAACAGAAAAGTAAACAGAAAAAGGGACTACATTGTCTATATTATATGGTGGCATTCTGCATGGACATATTAAAATGTATTCTGTAATTTTTTTTAACTATTTAACTATATAACTTTATTTGTGTTGGCTGTTCACTGTAGTTTTACTGTCATACAGCATCAGCACTGAAATGTAATAAACCAATAGGTCAGAATACACACAGCTGTGTTAGAGATGAGAATAGTAAAAAAAACATCTGGACAACCTGGTGCATCCTGATGAAATCTGATTGAAGTGTGTGTGTATATGTATTCTACGTGTTTGTACATCATGTCTGCGTCCAACCCGAAACAATGGCTTCTCTTGAATAAAAACTGATACTGGAGGAACCGTGGCACAATCCTAACGCATGATATTTGTTCAGTTAGGCAGCAACATCTCTTACAACAATTTGTTTCCATTATTTCTGCTGATATGTTTGTTTACTAAGGAAATTATAGTAGCTTCATCAGTTACTCATAGTTGTTCACATTTGCACAACAATGCCACCACTGCAAAGCAGCAGTCAGTCATCTATGTAAATGATTGCATAATCTGACAGCTCCCCACAATAATCGCCTGCATATGACAGAAGATGTTATTTTAATTCTACTTCTAGCAGCTCATGGTGCAACCAGATGACGACTCCTGTCAAGTGAGATAATTTAATGTATTAATTTACGCGTGTGTAAAACTGTGCAGGCTCTGCAAATGTAGCACATCCCACGTGTGATGGAACTCACATTTCCATCACTATAACTCAGTGCGGACCTAGCCCATATGCTATTACAAACTGTATTTTAATGTGAAATTCATCATGTTCGAATGACAAGAGCAAAACGCAGGGTACATAAAATGGGCTGTGTCTGATAACAACCGCCAATTAAAGACACAAAAAATAATTCTCTGCACTTGCAAAAAAAAGAGATGGTCACACTAGTTCATGTCAAAATTGCTCTGCACCACCTGTTGAGTGAAAATACAGCTGTAGCTGCTCTATTTCAACTATCCTGGTGCAAACCTGTTTAAGTTTGCTTGTGCAGGATTTATTACAGCGCAAAATTAAGCATAAAGACTAGAATCATGGGGGAACAACTAGCACAACTAGCAGCTCTGTCCAAAGTTAGAAAGAAAATGCTTACTAGCACATCTAAATTGTAGTAATTAACATGTTATATCCGTATTTATTTAATCCATACACAAACAGAAATTTAAAATGTCAAGATGGGATTTCACTTGAGTGTGACTTCCTGGAGTCTCTGTTGGTTGCCTGATAACCTCGCAATGCCTACAGTATGTTTGCTATAAGCTAAGCTAAGCTATTAAAAGGGATAGTTTGGACATTTTGTTTTTGTCTTTTGGGTATTATTGTCTTTACACTTGTTAAAGCACTTTGTAACTTGTTTTTGAAAAGTGCTCTACAAATAAAGATTATTATTATTATTATTATTTTGAAGTGGGGTTGTATATGTCGGTCGGCATGCCCCCAGTTTGGAGAAGCAGAGAGGACTCCCAGCATGGGAGACAAGCAATGTACTGCTGTGGACGGGGGCAGCAGTAAAACGTATTTTAGCCACCTAAAAGAAGGACCACCTAAAAAAATCAGTTTGTATGTACACTTTACCTTATCAGCAGAAAGCCCTTTCTGATGGGGAAGTGAAGCCGTTATATTGATCTCTTCAAAGCCACCAGACTCCTTTGGTTTTGGTCATTTTACCTCGCAGAACACGGGAGTTGTTGGCCTACAGTTGTCTTGATTGGTTAGTTTGTTAGTTTTGTTTGTTCCTAGTCCTTTTAACCCCTTGACACTGATTGTTGCGAATTTGCATCATACCTCTTCCTTTCAGACTGCAGCCAAGATAGCACATGTATTCCACCGATGCCTGTTTGTGCATATTCAAAACCTACCTAGGAATCTTTTGCAAGCCCTGGTTTCTCGTTTATGCCTGTTGTCACTAATTTGCATCATACCTGAATTTATATCTTTTCTATGTTCTATAGACAAATTAATTAATCTTCACTTAATTTAACATCAGCTTGAAAGCAAATGAAAACACAAATAATAATATATTTTTCTTATTGTAAAAAAAATTCAGGCGGGTGAAAGGGGTTAAAACAGGTCACTCAATAACACAAACAAACTAACAGATCGAGGCAGCGGTAGAGCAGCAAGTCCTGTGCTCTGCGAGGTAAAATTACTGTTAAGGAGTTTGGTGGCTTCAAAGAGAGCATAGACGTATAATGTCTTCAGTGTCCCGATTGGTAAGGGCTGTTTTATGGCAAGGTAAAGCACTTCACACACTTAAACTGATATTTATTCTTCTAGGTAGTCCTTTTATTTAGTTTAGTTTTAACACTGACTATGGAGGTGGGTTTGCAGTGTAAGGCTGGTCTCATTCTAACAGACTTAATGATCCACAACAGAATGAATCCTCTGCTCAAACGTCTGATCTGAAAATAACTATAATATACAAGTAAGTGAGGTTAGGGAGGAAGGGACCATACATGATAATGACAAGCTAACAGCACTTACTCTTCAACCCCATCGCTCCTGTTTGGTCTCTCCATCTGTCTGTCAGGATACACTAATTGGGCTCTTTGCATGTGACTCCAAAGCCAAACATTCTGGACTCCTTCCCTCTTCGTGCTCCAACCGCCAAATCAACCAACTGCCCAATCTGCCCCACTGTCTGACCAGCTTCCGCTCATCCATACCAGTATTTCTTTTCTTGACAATCCAACATAAGTTACGTCAGACTGTGGTTCTTGCCTTGTGAAATTAGATTTACAAACACTCCGTCACGCCCGCACACAACTCTATCCTCAGTACCTTCAGGTTTCTACCAGCCCACAGAATACAATTTACTCTCTCACACAGACTGCCAGCAGCACCCTCATCGTGACGACACGGTCCTCTTGAGTCTAAGTCTGCATCAGTGTCTGTGTGTGTGAGTAAAAGGGACAGGGAACGAGAAACGGGGGTGTGAATGTGTGTGTGGTGACGATAACGACAGGTGAGCTGCTGTACAAGGTTAGCTTCAGGCTAGTAACCTCCTCGTGAACTTGTCCGTCACTGACCACACACACACACACACACACACACACACACACACACCACACACACACACACACACACATACACAAAGGCTCAACACTCGATTCAGATCCAAATATATTACTTTTGCTGAGGGAAATAGGGAGATAAAGCAACAGAGAGAGACTGGAGGAGGTGGAAAAGATTGAAAAATAAGCTTAAGGGGGTGGGGACTGAATGGGAGAGAGAGCAGGGGAGAAAAACTCATTCAGACTGTATGAAGGAGAGGCAGACAGAGAGAAATTCTGTGTGATTTAACTGTAATGAGTATAGTTATGAGATGGGATGATGGGAAAGCACGAAGGACTGAGAGAAGACAGGATGAAGACGGATGAAGGAGATGAGTAGAAATAGAACCCAACAGAAAGGTAAAATTATGCAAGCAGGTACTGCTAGGAGGATTGGAGGACTGCTATTATCAATACAAAATGTCCATTTGCTCAATCTGCTTTGATAAATATCACTTTCGAAATCACCATGATGTCTCCAGTTGTTGGAATCAAGAGAAGCCCCATATTAACCATATCCACTAAAAACCTTGCAGAAATACGGTGTAATTTTTTTAGCATGTCTCCCTTTGTCAGACGAGGCAATCCCTTTACCTGCACAAAATAAAAAGGCCCATTTAATTACATTTAAAAGTTAACCTCCTCACAAGATAAATAGGTGTAAAAGTCATGTCAACTCAATCCAGTTTATGATGGAGGAACATCATTTTCACTCTGTGTTCACAACAGTTCACGTTCTATTTATTGCCATAGGCACAAATAGCAGGCACACACACTCACGCAGATGCCTATCTCTCACTCCAAGAGTTCCAAAGACAAGATTTTGCATAAGGACAATGATTGGCTACTTGATTACAGGTTGGGATGTAGTATCATGCAGCGTTCATCAAACAGGGAATGCTTCAATGCAAAGATTAGCATGACCATCACCACATTTGCATTTATATATTTGTTAGATGTGATGACATCTGTATATACGGTAGTTCTCTTGAACTGCATATGAGGTTCTACCGCTGCCCCTGCCAATTCAGAGGTTCAGTGGGTTCAGTGTTTTTTAAAGGGGCCTTCTCACGGAGTAATAGCAATTCTTCAAAATTTCAAGCCTTTGCAGGACGTGTTACCTTTTGAGTGGGAGAAAAGGCACACTGGGAACAGGACATTCAAGCAGATGTTTCAAAAGAAAGAAGCAGAACATTAGTTTTCTTCAGGTTCACTTGGGTATAATGAAAAGTACAAAACAGTTTTCCACCGTCTCTCTTTCCCTGCCTTTTGGTTTATATACTGAGCTCCTTTTCAAGCCATGCCTGTATTTGTTTTTTCTCTCTGTCTCTCTCTATTCGTGTTTTTTGACTCCCTTTTTTTCTCCTTGTCTTCATCTCTCTTTCCCCTCACAGGTAACTTGTTAGAATAGATCAGCAAATTAATTTTCTGAGAATACATTAACACCTCATGTCCTCTGGCACTGTCAGAAATCTGTGAGTGTGTGTGTGTATGTGTATGAGAGAGAGAGAGAGGCACAGAGAGATGAGAAAATAAAGATAGCAAGGTGAAAGCAAGTGTTAATGTTGCACCACAGGGCAGATTATAATTACAACTCAGTTTGGTTAAAGTCGTACAATTGCACAGGTACACACACACACACACACACACACACACACACACACACACTTCCATGGTGTGGCATTGAAGTTTGCCCCATTTTCCTTGACTCAGCTAATTTTTCCCCCCTCACCTGTATTTTTCCACAGCAAGTGTTTAACCTGACCTAGTATTTTCTGCAGCTACATTGGGAAAACTTTTGTGCAGGAAAACAAACGGTTTCAGCAGGAAAAGAAACTCTGTTGAAAGTTTGGACTCCATCACCCTGGAAGAATTACATTTTTTAGGAAATATGCTTAGTATTTTTCTTGCTGTAAGATATATGAGTTATATACAGAATATTGATACTAATCATGTATCTATGCTATAGATCCTGAAGTCCGGAAACTGTTCATTCATAGGTCAGCATTAACACTAGAAGAAGCATGGAAATAGCTAGCATGGCTCTATCCAACTTAAAAACAATCTGCCTACCAGCACCTCTAAAAGTCACTGATGAAAGATTAAAACTTACATTTTGGATTTACGGGAGAGAGGATAGCTGTTTCTACCTGCATCCATTTTTTAATGTTAAGTTAACCTAAACGTCTCTTGGCTGTAGCTTTATATTTAACAGTTATGAGAGTGCATAGTGTGGGAACATATTTTCAGCAGAAGAGGCTGCCTTGGGTACTTTTTTGTGCACGATAATAATAATTTGTCATTTAGCTGATGCTTTTACCCAAAGTGACTTTTGCTACATATGTCAGAGGTCGCACACCTAGTAAGCAACTAGAGGTTAAGTGTCTTGCTCAGGGACACATTGGTGGATGTGTCGCAGTGGGAATCAAACCTAGGTCTCCCAAACGAAAGGCATGTGCATCATACACTGCACCATTGTTACTCAATGTATGCATTTATTCATGTTTAGAAAAACAACTGAGAGAAAAATATATTAATATCACAGCAGCAGCACTTACTTTGTGGTGTTTTATTCAACATGTTATTAATGAGGCATATTTTTTCTGACAGATGTCCGAGAGCATTTGGTTTTAAATCCTTACCTCCACCAGTCAGTAGTTGGTTAGTTGCTGCTCTGTGCGCACAAGAGGACACTGAGGGTTCTATTGTTGTGAACCCAGCAGCGTGGCCAAATCAAATGTCAAATGTGTACTCTGCCCAGAGCCTCAGGAGATTGCCAAAAAACACGCTTGCTCATTTCGTGGCCAGGCTTTGTAGATGCACTGGTGGCGCACTTGGGCACAGAAAAAATACATTATAGGTGGGTGCATTAAAGGCTCTGACAGTCAAGGCCTATCACATTCATTTCTTTCACCCCGTGTTAACTTGTTAATTATCTCACAGACCCCAAGGTATCTTACAATACCTGACTTACCGAGTTTTCAACCACTGAGATAGACAACATAAAAGCAAACAAAAGCTGTTATTTTGATTCAGTTATAATGCTAGAGATATAGATTTGGATGGTATTTTTTAAAAAGTTTTTTCTTAAATATGGTAGCACAGGCACACTTACATTTTAAAATGTAAGAGAAAAACAAAATGTCAAATGCACAAGATAAACCAAGCAAGTTCAGACATTTTGCCACAGTGGATTTAAGGTACATTAGGAACCTCTAATATGATGGGTGCTCTTACAGCAGAGGTCACTAATAGGTGGACAGCGGGCTGGATCCAGACCCAGCCGCTGCCCCCTCTGGACCTCTGACCTACAGCCGATTTATTATTGACGGAGCGTTTCTATTTTAATCCCGCGCAGCTTTTCTAGCATTTACTGTATTTGTTTAGTGGACCAGGAAACTCACAGACCAATCGCATGTGCTCCAATCGTCTCATGTGACGCTGCTCAGCCAATCAAATTTGTGCATTCCGATACTTAGGAGTCGAGTCCGCGAGATTCACCAGAGACGTTTTGGAAACACACATGAATTGAGGAGACGAAAGGGAAAAGAGATTTAACATGGCTTTTCATCAAGAATGTACAGATTCTTACATGTACATTTCTCCCACGGACAGTTCAAAACCAGAATATCTCCTAGATCTCCAATGCTAGCTGGCAGGACAAGCTAGAACTCACGTTTCTCATTGAACAAGAGAAAGTAGGAAAGTGGTAGCTCTATAAGAGGGAATGAAAGAGAAGAGGAGCTGTTCAGTTGTTATGATGTGTTGAGTGTATTATAAAATTGGTTAAGACTACACTTCACTTCAAGCTACACTTTTTATTAAATTTTTTCCGTAAAATAGGCACTTTATTTTAGTTTACTTACTTATTATTTATTATCCCTCCAGTTTGATGTGAAAACTGACTGAAATATTATTTGATTTGACAGTCCATTGTTGAGTAAAAACATACGTTATGGTACTGAATGATAACGCAAGTTAATTTT
Source organism: Micropterus dolomieu (assembly GCF_021292245.1). Lineage (NCBI taxonomy): Eukaryota > Metazoa > Chordata > Actinopteri > Centrarchiformes > Centrarchidae > Micropterus > Micropterus dolomieu. Next base: position 23,266,082 of record NC_060160.1, on the reverse strand, counting down.
CTCTAACTGGACCTCTTTGAATTCTAATTGAATACCCCTGTCTTACCGTAACCAAAGTGGTTGCGTGGTGTAGGCAGAACAGCCCTCAGGGTTATAGTGTGTAAAAGCTGCAGTGAAACCTGCCTCACTCAGCCTGAAGGAGCTGCTAACGTAGAGCTAGCTCTTAGAGGAGTAAGTGGTGGGGGTGGGGGGAAATGCCCCATAAAAGAGAGGTGGTTAAAGAATTGGGAGAGTAGGGGCTGACAGATGGAGGGAGAGAAAGAGAGGGACAGCGAGAGATAAATTAGAAGAAACACAGAGATTGAACTATAGAGAAAGAGCTGAAGAGATGTAGTGAAGCAGAAGGATGTGTGATGGATGGAGGGATGACAGGTGTGATGAAAGAGGTGAACTGGGGATGAAGAGGGGCAGATGGATCATCATGACATTAAACTTTAGTGTGTGTATGTGTGTCTGTGTTTACATACACTTTTCCTGCTACTTCTCAGCTATGTGTTTTGTTGGGCTCTGATGATTGTAATATCAGAGCTTATTTTGAAGATAATAAGTATCACCATTCACACAGGCCTGTATTAGCGTTTGAGAACAAAGCTGATTAACATGATGGCAACACAAACATAGACTCACATGCACGTACAGTACATATGCACACACAAACCTCATGTCAAGAAAGTATGCAGTCTACGAGTATAGCAGTGTTGGGGATAAATGTTTAAATGGCATCAAGATTGATCTTAAACAATGTTATAATCATTATTATTATTTTTGACTATAACTGAATTGCTATGGCAACTGGCAGCGCTTGTAGAAGCAGCAGCCGGTAGGTCCTTCAAACTTAGGTACACTTTTGTTTTTCATCTGTTTTATCCGCCTTTTTTGCCGAAACACGTGTTACCTCTGACATAAATACATACAGTCATTGGAAGATGAAGACGGGGTTTTTGGATCAAAAGCAGTGGACGACAATTCACCCGGCCAAATAACCAGACCAGGCGCCACGGCTGGTGCAGTGATCGTTCACAGGAGAGGAAAGAGAGCCGGGATAGGAGTCATGCTGGCCCAGCTTGGACTTAATTCTGCTCCTAAGGGTCCGGTCTCATGCAAAACTGGACTCATGTTGACCAAGCAGTGAGCTTGGTGTCAAATCCCAAATGTCAGACTGTTTACCATATTATCATCCGGTTGCTGCTGTTTACATTCACCCCAGATGCATATTCAAAAAATGCAATGCGGAATATTTTTGGTGTATATGTGTATGTATATATTGTTTTATTTTATATATTACAATATTTTAATTAGGGGTGGGGCGATTTGTCGACATAATCGATTACGGAAATACATTGACGCGTTCCTCCAGAATGTATGAGTATTTTAAACATGGACCCAAAAATGTTGTGCTCTGTACGCTCTGCAATTTAGAAACGCACGAGTGCTGCTGTGAAAAAGCACCCCAGTGTGGCAAGACAGCACCGTACGTTAACTGTTTACCTTTCATCCCCACTCAGGCATGATATATTAGCATTGTCAACTAGAGGAATGTGTTTCTGTTAGCAGTAGCAACTGAAAATAGACTTTCTAAATGTTGCTTCATGTTAAAACTAATCGTAACAGAACATTACTGCAACATTTCTTGTCATCTAACATTGTTATTCAGCTATTTTATATTTTCTGTTCACTTGGCTTAAAATAATGTTACACTCTGTCTGTCTGTACAGTAGTAAATTGTCTGTTATTTTAATTGCCCCACAGTGATGAAAAAATGCTTTTGTCAGTGATTATCTTACTGCATTTAAATGTGGCATTCACCACATTTTAAAGTCAAATGGCAAAGCAGTGTGGTGGACTTTTTCCACAATAGGAACTTAAATCCATGCACACCCCAGAGGGCTGCTGAACTTTCTGACAGCATCTTACAGATGATCATCAAGGATATGCGATCCCTTGCTATTGTGGAGGGCCAAATGATCAAAACATTTCACCCAGGGTATACACTTCCTTCCAGATGCCACTTTACAGATTTGATGGAGAAGAAATATTAGGCTCTTCGTGAGAGAGTGAAAGCCAAACTCAAAAATCTTGACTCAAAAATCACACTCACTACAGATACTTGGACAAGTATTGCCACTAAGTCATACTTAGGAGTTACCTGCCACTTTATTAATTAGAATTGGGAGCTGACTTCATACTGTCTGAGCATGATGCCACTCGAGGAGCGCCAAACAGCGGAATATTTTGCTGGCTGGGTGGAAAAAGCTGCAGAGAAGTTTGGATTCTCTCTAAGTGAAGTACTAGCTATTGTACATGATAATGCTGCCAATGTTGTGGAAGCTCTCAGGATCTTGGAAGACAAGTATCGAGTTGCTTAACATCGATGTGCTGGCCATACACTTCAGTTAGTGGTCAACCATGCTCTGAAGAAGGATCCCCACATAAGCAAGACACTGTAAAACATTTCAGTAAGAGTGAGCTAGCCAGCAGCAACCTCAAAAACTAACAAAAGCAATGGGGCATAGTGGAGCATAAATTGATCCAGGATGTTTCCGTAAGATGGAACAGTTCTTACTATATGGTAAGTCGCCTCTTGGAGCAGCGATGGCCGGTCACCGCAACCCTTTCAGATCCAGACATCACACAGCGAGGAAAGCACTACCTGGATCTGAAAAGTGACCAGTGGACCCTACTAGTCCTCAAACCCTTTGAGCAAACCCCTGTCTTCCTGAGTGGGGATGCTTACGTGACTGTCTCTGCTCTACCTCCACTGGTAAAGGGCCTCCTGAAATCAACACAGAAAACATCCTTTGAGTCTGCTCCTATTAACTATTTCCAAACAGCTGCAGCACAGGAGATAGTGTCAAGGTGGGACAATGAGACCACATTCAGAGAAGATGGTCAAAATGTGTGTGTCATTTCTGCTGCCCTTAACCCCAGGTTCTGCAAGCTAAAGTTCCTGTCAGCCGGTGATGTCCTGAAAGTGCGACTCTTGCACTTAAAGCCAAAAGAAGTGAGAAGGAACAGCTTCAGCAGGCAAGTGTGGTGCACAATGACTCAGCCAGTGCCAAGACACAAGTTTCAAAGATGAGGCCAATGTGTGTGCTGGACGCATTGCTGGGCTCAGACTCCGATGAGCAATGAGGAAAACAATGGCAATGATGAAGATGAAATGGCGGTGAAGAATGAGGTACTCGTGTATTTTGGTGAACAAAGTATTGCACAGGATAAGAGCACACTCAAATAATGGAAGGACAATGCAATTTGGTTCCAAACTCTGGCTACTTTGGCCAAATCTTACCTGTCTGTCCCTGCAACATCAACTCCATCCGAACGCCTCTTTTCAGATGCTGGGAACATTGTCACAAAAAAAGGGGACAGGCCTGACCGCAGAACATGCAGACATGCTCACATTCCTCCATAATGCCTAAGTTTATGAGAGAGTAAATGTGCTTGGATAAGTGTGTGTTACTGAGAGTTAATTAAGACTGTATTAGTTTTAGTTAGTCATGTTAGAGAAAGTTTACTGTTACTTATATTGCACTAATTTTACTGTAAGATGATATTATGTTGGACTGCTAAACTCGAGGTGCACGATTTTTTTGTATTCCTCCTGAACGTGACTTGAAATTTGTGTTACATTAATTTTTTGTTGAATCGCCTTGCACTAAATTCATTTTACTTGAACTGAAAAAGCTTTAATTTATTTTGCAGAGATTTTATGTTGGACTGTAAAACAGATTACCAGTTAAAACGGAGCTATTATATGTTGTAAGTATGTATGTATATGCTGAATAATCCCTTCCAGTGCATAATGTGTTTCTTGATAGATTTGTATGTTTTAAAAGACATTAAGAACTATTAAAATATAATAAGACAAGTTTTTGATATTTTATTCCATTAAATAGTGAAGATAAATGTCTTTAGATTCATCATAAAAAATTTGATTAATCGACTAATCGTTTCGTTATGCAGCCTTGTGCTGTATAATGACAAAAAAACAACCTTGCACCTGTGTATCATCTATGAATTGTTCTATACCTTCAACACTGTATGCCAAAATTTATTAAATGTACTGCCCTGGTGTTCCTCAGGGCTCAGACAAAGGCCCCTACTTTAACTTCTTGACCCCCACAACCCAAAACTTTTTTTATCTGTAGCAGGGGACACTCAACTTTGCTTTTCACTCCTCTAACACTTGGCTTTCCACACACATTCATTCAGCTGGATGACCACATCTAACTTGACAAAAGTGAGACATTGCTCTTCCCTGACAAATGTTGTCCTCCACAAGACCTCTCCATCAGAACTGACAGCGCCATAGGGACACCTGCCCAGACTAACAAGAATCTCAGTTGTGATTCTAGGCAGCCAATTGCCATGCATTGCTTGCCACAGCCTCTACCTCTACTTCTGTCCAAGTCTGCATATATGCTTTTTCAAATAAAGCATCTTCCCTTTTACTCTGTTCATAGATGATAACTTTTGCTGCAGTTTTAAACTGTCTGCATTCTCCTATGTTACCTCCACCCCTCCTTTACCTCCCAGAGGCAGCTCACATCAAATTCACAAACCTCAGTTCTGCTATACAAGTCGCTAAGTGAGGTGCATCCCTGTATACCTCCAAGCCTTGTGCTTAGTTCTTTCCTGCCAGCAGCCACCAGGCCATAACGCCGCTCTCAGCTCAACTCCTCTCCCTTCAGGCACCTTGGTGCTGAAATGACATTCCCACCTCAAACAGAACTCAACTGCCTGTGTGAAAAACTAATTTCTTCCAAGAACACTTCATATCGCTCTCTGAGCTACCATGCAAGTCTCTTGACCCTGATCATTCTCCTATCATGTGGGGGAAAAAATCTTTTCCACTTGGTTCTTGTTTTACTGCTGTTACACGACAATCTCTCTTCCCGTCACAGAGCTCCACTGGAGAATTGAGGAGGAGAAATACATTGGATTGCTGTGGTGTGGATCCATTTGGTAACGCAGTAAAAGTGAATGGTCTGTGTTTCTCTTTACAAGCTAGGTCATTACCAGCTTACTTTCATGTCTTCACCGTCAATGTTATAACATTTGTCTGTATAGTTTCCAAACTAGCTTTGGCAAAAAGTGGAAGAATATGCATTCTCACTCAAACATTGTCTAATTTACAGGTTGCGCCTTCTTAGCTGTCTAGCTAACATTAGCCACCAACCCATTCTCACTCCCAAATCGTCACATATCATTGCATGGTCAAGACCGGCGTTTGTAATGCACTGGGGGTCCCCATTGCGTCATAGTTCAACGCAGTGCGGGGAGCCCTGTAGTATCACTTTTTGATATGATATTTAACAGAAAAGACGAGTAAGGAAGTGGTTGGGGTGGATGGAGACCTGGTTTAAGTTACAAAGGTTACGTAAATTGTGTAAGTTACACCAGTAACTTAACTTGCGTGTTAACTGACGTACGTAGGTTTTTTAACCTAAACCATGATCTTTTCCTATTTTTGTTGCTTAAACCTAACCGAGTACTTTTGGTGCCTAAACCTAACCAAATTGCAAGCAACTTAAACAACGTGCCGTTTTAAAAGGGCGATGTTTCACAACATTCACAAAGTCTAACCAGACGTTGCATATTTATTGTTGCTAACCGTTGCTAACTTGACCACAGAGACAATGCTAAAGGGGTACCAGGGCATTAAAATGCGACGTCAGAGCAGGGGTACTGACCAAGAAGCAAAGTGAAGAATTGAGGAATGCAATCACTGGTGCTAATCCAACTGTTAATTACCTCTAAATTGTTGAGAGGCTGCTTGTTAAAACAAAATCTCTTTCTTCACATGTTACGTACTGCAGATATCACATGTGGGAGTGAAGGCTTTGGAGTTAAAGGCACCTTTGTCACATAAGTAATATAATGACTGGTGTAACTAATTACTTTTACTGATGAGTAATTAATAGTAATAAATAATGAGTATTTAGAGCTTTTTTTCCAAGTAACTTGACCAACACTGTATATAAATACCCACGTGTTCCAAGGAATCTGTTAAACAATGTTATTCCTAGTGAAATGCCATTTTTAATGAGTAGGGTATGGCATCCAAAATCCAATAGCGCTGTCAAGGCAATTAAGAATATAGTTAAGTCATTAAATATGGACTTAAAGCAGGATTAATACAATTTCTTGGCCACACCGGGCAGCGGAACAATGGTTAGGTTAGTAAGATGTTTTATTATTTCGGTGACCTTTTAAATATATCTACAAAGGAATGAAATGGCAGTGTCATTTTATTCTACAGTACATTAGTCTTAGGGTAAGGGATTGAGAAATTGAACCACAAAGATATGGAAGGTAGATGGATACACAGAAGCAACCAAATGTGATGAAGAAAGAGTGACATTGTTGGTAGTGAAAGAGCAATAAGGGATGAAGGAATGACAAGAATGACAGAGTGAGAATGGAGAAATCAAGATGGGAGGGAGAGAGAATAGGGGAGGGAAAGAGAGATGAGGGTTTGCTGGTTTGTGAGGTCAAGTGATGACAAAGAGAGTCAGACAAATTGGCAGGTAGATGGGGGAGGGGGAAGAACTGTTCCTTATTTGGCAAATAGGGGGCAGTATCACTCTGTAGCAGGTTGACAGAGAGAGAAGAGACAAGGTGAGAATTGCAAAGACAGCGAGAGGTAGGGACGGGTGGAAGGGAGATGGAGGGATGGATGGTGGTTAAGGAAGAGAGGGAGATAGAAAGGGTGGGGTAGAGAGCAACAGAGACACAGGATAGAAGAGAGAGAAGAAGAAGAGAGGGGAGGGGTCAGAGACGGAGGATAGATGCAGGAGGAGAGGAGTATATTACAGTGCCAGCATGGTAACACAAACCACTGCTTATCTATTACCATTTCAATTCAAACTGCTGTTTGGATGAGTGTTTGCACGTACTTGCATGTGTGTGTTATCATTTTTGTGCGTGTGCATGTGTGTGATGTGCTCTATATGATTTGATGTTTGTGTCTCTGTGCATGTCTGTATGCGTTTGTATTCGTGCATCTGCATGTGTTTTTGTGAATCTGTGTGTGCGTCCGTGCCCCTGTTCGCATTTGCGTGTGTGCACATATTGGCAGGGGTTTAAGGAAATGTTTTTACTGCGTCTGTCCTTGATATGCCCAGCTGAATACAGAGAGCTTTTAAAAGGGTATTACACCGCAGAACCAAGGCCCTCTTGGAGGCTTTCACAGCATTTAAAGTCTCCCCGGGCAGTGACCACTCCACTTTAACAATCCGATGCTTTTCCAGACACTCATGCAAGAAAATCGTTAGTTTGCAAGGGGAAATGGGACTAACATCTCATTCATGGCAACAAAACAATGACCATTTTTACCTGTTTTAAAATCAATAAGCCCATCTGACAGCCTTAAGCTAATTTGCCATAACCATTCACTTAGACATGGACTTGTACCAAATTTAAAAAAAACATAATTGAGGGCTGGTGATGCCGCAGTGGATAAGACGCATGCCTTTGGTCTGAGAGACCCAGGTTCAACTCCCCACAGTGACACATCCACCAATGTGTCCCTGAGCAAGACACTTAACCCCTAGTTGCTCCAGAGGCGTGCGACCTCTGACATATATAGCAATTGTAAGTCGCTTTGGATAAAAGCGTCAGCTAAATGAATAAATGTAATTGAATGACCAGCCCGTCCTCACCACAGAAACTGCCATATAGGGCAATTTAGTCTCCCATGAAACCAAGTAAACAATAAGGTTGTTGTTCAGGTATGAGGATGTGCTGTATAGTATTTGCTGTATTACTTGTCACAAAGGGGTACTACTACTGTCAGAGCAGTTGTATAATGTCTTCTGTGTCTCCAGCTGCAGCTTTCTTCGATGACAACAGCAACAGTTTAGTGCTGCACTTCTATAACATTGTCCAGAACAGTATCAAAATCAATGCATCAGAACCAGAGACATCGTCTTCTTTATTCCATGCATTCTTGTTCCTTGTCAACCTGGCACCTGCATTACCTACAGGGCAACTCAAATGGCGACAGTTTGGCCACAGAATTGAGTGCGTTATGCTAGCGGCATGAGGAGCCAGCTACAGAGACCTGGTGAGCTCACATCTTGAACACCACACCACAGATTTATTTCACTTTCAAACTTGTAGTCTTCAGCCTCAACTGACACTGCCACAAGTTACATCCCTTAAGGGAATTTATCTGACTTCATACAGCTCCCTCAGCACACAATATCCTTTAAAGAACTTTTTACATATGCATACTCTTCAACACCTGTGAAAAGACTCTAATGTGTACAATTGGTCCAGTTTAGCTTGAAAGTTTTTTTTTGTCCACCCTTTTTTGATCCATCTCTCACAAGTCACCTGACCTTACTGAAGGGCAATAATATATTGCTGGAGTACATTTTTATAACTTTTTTATTGCGTCAATATTCACTATCAAGTATTAAATTAATTGAACCTTCAACAAAAGTGTAATGTAATGTAATTTATGGCAGATTATGGCAGGTCTAGATGAAAGTTGAAAGCCATGACACTAAAACTCTCCACTGAATATTCATTCTGATGACTTCTCAGCTCTCCCTGAACATTCCTGAGTTTCCTGCAAATGAGCACTAGCTCTCTGATTACAAGAAAAATCTCTAAACATGTAGCATGCAGTAACTACCATAGACTGTACTCTGCTGGATATACTCATACGGTATGTCAGTTACGTTAAGTTAATTATATACACTTCATATCATGAGCCTCGGCACTCTCATTATTCAATTTGTGTAAATTCCATTACAGTTGCTACATGTGAAGAAGCCACAGATGATCCCAGTTTTCAACTCTATAGGCTATATAAGTCATTATAGAGATTGATTCTGTTTATCTTGAGGTTTTTATTGTGTGTGTGTCTAATGAGGAGTATTCAGTGTTGAGTGCGCTGTTGAAATCAATGCAGTTGATTGGCACTGTCCTTTGTAGCACCATTAGCAGTAAAAGTGTTTGGCTAGAGACCAGGTGGGTTTAATATAACCAGGTTTAATATTTTACATGACCATGTATGAGCCATGGAAGAGTACTTCTTAATAATAAATAATTGGTAATGGGTTATTTGAGGCTATGTAAGAGAAGCATGTACTGCTTTTTTGTGTTTTTTATGTGATCATATTATTATTGTTCAGTATATACAGTAACTGCATGAAATCATGTTACATTTTCAGGATCATTGTTATAATGGTGACATTACCTTAGAAATTTAGATTTTATACTAGGCAAAGATGAATTCTTATCTTTTCCTTTTGGCATCTCCATTTACTCTGGAATAGTAACAGACATATGTTTACTTACAATGGTTTTATTTTCCTTAGTTTCTGACCTATAAAATGAGAGAATTATGCATATTAGCCTAATTGTTGAGGAGTTATACCTGATTAATTTTGGCTATGTCACTGTAAGCATTTTTTTCCTCCCGGGGATAGGGCTAGGGTTAAACAGGTTAACCATACCGTAGTTGCCATATGCAGATACTGTAACAGGCAAATAGTTTTTAAATGTTGCCACTGGACATAAAACAAGAGCAAGAGTCTGTAGCCACGGCTGCGCTGTATGAAAGTAGGAATGAGCGAATGTGGCATATTGGGAGCTCTGTTTGAAAGTGGCTATGCGTCTGGCTGTATAGCATTAGGAGGCTGTCTCGTTTTGCGTTTGGCATTGGACTTTGGGATTGGCCATGATGTTCTGTAGTGAACCCTTGATTTCTGATGAATATCCTAGGTGTAAGCTAAAACAACCTGCATGTTTTTTTTTTTATTATTGGTCATTTGTTAAGATTGTAGGTTATAGCCTGTTTTTCCACATTCCTGTTATTCCTCATTGTCGGCCGCTGGCCGCTTGGTCATTGCTTTAAAGAAGAAACATTTTCATTTAAACAAAAAAAAAAATGCAAGGGCTTAGATTTGAGGCCTGTGGAGGGCTACTATGCAGATGTCAGCATGATTACTGGCAGGTAATTTTTACATTACCATGTTAACATTTACTGATTATCACTAGACACAAAGTACAGCTAAAGCTGATGGGAATGTCATTATTTTGCAGGTATCTGGTCATAAACAAAAGTACTGGACACTAAATAAAAAGTCACCAAATTTATTACAATTCAGACGGGAAAATGTATTTGTGTTCCAAATGACAGGATAATCCATCCAGTAGTATCCGAGACATTTTACGGACCACAAATGTCAACCTCATGGTGGCAATAGAGAAAAAGGCAGGGGATCTCCAAATCATAGGATAGGATAGGATACATCATCTGAGGTCTACGAATGTCTGTACAAAATGGAAATGTTCCATCTGTTCCATCATAAATCTTTGAGGTATTCCAGTATAAACCAATGTGATGGACTAGCTATGTCTGTGGAAATAAATTCTAGTTACGAATATATTTGTAAAGAATAATATGATAAATAAGACCCATTATAATCAACCTATATTTTAAACTTCACAACCAGCATAATACACACAATCCTATAATAAATGTGTAATCAAACAAAGTGGACCTTATCAGAACATGATGACAGACGACATGCAGATTTTAAAAGCCAAAATAAAACAAAATGTATCCACTGTTGGCTCCATAGAAGACTTATAATGTTTGTATGTGCAACAAGAGGCACTACTACGGAGACATTTCAACAAAGGAGGACTATTTATGGCTTCTAAACAAAATATCGTCAAAATTATAATGTGCTTGTGGGGTTGTTTTTTTATTAAGAAAACAGATGTAAATGAATACCACGGCACACATTCTTTGTTAGAATAATGCATCAATGCTATTTTGATTTCTCTGGAAACTACACTGCATCACTGTGCTCAGGGAATGAATTTACAGCACACACACACACACACACACACGAACAGGCATGAAAATATGTTACGTTCAGTGAAACATGAACCATGCAAACTAGCATTCGGACCACACATCGTCACACCATTGACATCCCTGGTGTTTCTGAACATGTGCAGCCTGTCAGAGTGTGAAATGGTAGGCTGTGTGTGTGTGTGTGTGTGTGTGTTTTTGTGTGTGTGTGAAATAACAGCCACCTGATCTTTGCTATGACCATCTGCAAACACACCTGCTCTTAGCTCTTATTTCCAATTCTTTTCATCACTTCCTCCTTCTGTTGGCATCAAGCTAAAGTGAAATAGGATTTCTAATATGCAGTCTCTCTCTCTTTTCTGTCCCTCACACTTGCACACACACAAACCCTCAGTACATATCAGATGGTTAGGCTGATCTAATAGTGAGCAACAACACAGATGTCAGAACAGCTGATCCTATTCAAAACGACCGTGGGCACTGTGTGCAGTGTGTTGTGTGTGTGTCTAGAAGATAAAGGCAAGACAGTATCAAGAGCTATAGACAAGTGTGGATTTGTGCTACTAGCATGTACTGTAATTATTGTTGTAAATGATAAACACTGTCTTCAAAGCTGAAATAAATTATAAAGATAAGTAAACAAATAAACAGACAAAGACAATGGCTATGTTTTGCCTTTTTCTTCTCCAAATTTCTTTGTCTAAAGTTTCTGTCTTTTGAGTAAGTAAGTATCACTACAGACGTTAACTTCAGTAAATAGTTCTGTAGTTAACAGTCACACACCTTTAGTCAACTTGGAGATAAACGCTTTACTGCTAACTGGAACTGAATTAGATATCATTTTAAATCCTGACATACACAAAGAAAGCTCTTTTTGTTTTTGACACAACATATGGTGGCTAAGAATTAAAACCATCTTAGGTTGTCTCCTATTTCCTTTAGCGACTCTGCTCCAGAAACAGTAACAGCCCCGCATGCTATCATTACTGCAGAATCAGCAGGGGAGGACACTTAAGTTAATTTTCATTTTAATTCCCAGGAGTTATTGCGTGCTCAAGGAACCACCAGAAGGCATCTGTGAGCGAGGCGGAGACCATGAAAATGCCTCTGGGATCCACACTTACTGTGCAGTGGTGGTCTTACAGTACAATGCACTTAAAATAAATTTACGTGTGTGAAGGGTTTACCTGTTGATTATTTCAGACAGAGCCGACAGGGGTCTATCAGTGTGTGGCGTGTTGTAAAAACGTTTTTTGAATTTGAAAAGGTGTGCCTATTCTAATACACTTTGTATCCCCCTTCCAGAAGGGTCGATCCCACTCCTGTCTGCACTGGGTCCCTGACCAACCAGTTGGATTCACTAGTCAAACAAAGAAAGATGTCATATCGCACTTGTGTCTGGAGGAGCATATGGCCAAACTCTATGCCACCTGGGCTCCCATTACTTTGTCACTTGTATGGGTTGCACTTGAAGGTGACATAAGGAAGCAAGTCAATCAGGACCAAGCCTGACTGTGAAGCATTTATCAGTACTTTTTTGTCTGAAAACACATCTGTCAGCTTGCTGATGTTTTAGTTTATTGACACACTGTAACACTGGCAAAGTCATTGAGCAGGTCAACAAATTGTTCTACAAAGTGATCAGCACTTAATGCTGTTCTGTGAGATTCATTAATTAAAAATTTCATAGCTAAGGGCTAGTTTCTGTTGCTTTACTTTACATCTGTTAGGAATATTTTTTAACAAACATTTATCGATACATTTTTAAAAACACTTCTCTATTACTGAGGCATAGTTAGACAGAAAAGAGCAGTGAAACAGCAGTTTCCACTTGCTAGCTTAGGTGCACCCAAATATTTCACTGTTGGGAACAGTCTGTCTGGATTCGGAGGAGTTCCAGTTGACAGTCCCACTGCCTGCCGGTATGAATCATACATACATTAGGAACGAAGGAACAGTTTTCTTTCCTTTCTGCCCCTCTTCACACCTAAAGAGACTTCTTCTCCTCAGTATCCACTTAATTCCCACCTGATTTAACTCTTACGATATAACATAGGGTGACTAGGTGGCTACCGGCACATAGAGTGTCAATTAACACACGTAAAAATAAAAACACAACGCTAAAATTAATCATTTTTGTTCATGAAGTCACCTGTCTGTTATTAGGAAAAACACAACTGTGGATATCTAGGCATGTTATGATCTCACATCTGTCTGCGCAACGCGCATGTCAGATCTCTCCGTGGCTGCCTGAAGCTACAGTTTCCCTGTCCTTGCGACTGTAAATTCCACTAACCTCAAGAAAACAAAAAGGGGAAAAGACCACGACGAGTGTTACTTTGTGGCTATAACAATGCGGTTGACACAATGTACAGATAACCTGCAACCCCTGCTGGAGCAAGAGAACTATACAACGATCAGTAGTTAATGTTTAATTAGGCCATAATCTAAACTCATGTTAGGTCTAATTTTCGGGACAAACCAGAAAGGGGTTGGGACAACTGTTCATAATTCGGGACTGTCCCGGATTATTTGGGACTGTCCCGGATTTTTCAGAACATCTGGTCACCCTAGTATAACATGTTCTGTCTTGCTTTTTATTTAATTTAGTACCTATTAAAGTTTATTTAATATAGCACCTTTCACAGATCAAGGTCACAAAGTGCTTTACAGGAGTAAAATATTAGAAATAAAATCATCAAAACAGTAAAGAAACAACAATAAAACATAAGGAACAACATCATAAAAACAGTAAAAATAATTAGACAATAAAACACAAGCAATAATGGACCTTAAAAACACATAAGACTGCATACATGAGACAAAGACCAGTTTAAATAAAAGGGTCTTCAGCTGTTTAATTTTCTTTAAAGTCTTTAGAAGAATAGTCACAAATAAAGCCCATGTGTGATACATGGCCTATTAAGTTTACCCTTTTCAATACACAGTCACAAACTGTCAAACAGGCTTGCTGAGTGGGTGGCTGGTTCATTTTTTTCACCAATTATTCAGGGAAAATTGTCACAATGTCTCTGATGCAGACATGGTATCAAGTTAGATCACTGCCAAATTCTCAGGCATTGAGTTTATGTTTTGACACTATATGTGACTCAGACCTTCCACAGTTTTAATAGTTAGCGGACCCGAATTACTTTTTAAAATTTTTTTTATATGAGCTCAAATGTCTTGCTACAGACAAAACCTGTTACACTAAAGCCCTGGATATACTTGCTTTTAACTACACGCTCACGTACGCAAGATGGCTGCCAGTCGTATCCTGCGTTCCTTTAGAGCACATGTTGTGCACGTCCCCAGGAATTAACGCTATGTGTCCAAGAGATGCAATTCAGGACATAATCATGGGGGCAGTATGTCGACCTGATAGGCAGGTCAGCAGAAATCTACTGTTCCACACACAAGCCCAGGTGGTGGTGGTGTGTAGTTGGTTTGCCAACCGCCAATAAACGTATAAAGTCTCATGCGGACTTAAAAAAGGAGATTTATGGCGGGATGTTTACAATAAAACTCCTGGAGCTAGTCTGCAATTACCGAGATCATTATGATATCTCATTAAAATCCCAACCTGCTCGAGGTTCGCTATGTTTAGTTTGTTTACGATGTGCAAATTCTGAGGTTTTCAAGGAAGATAATCCGGTGTCGGCGAGGGATGATCCGGTCCTGGTCTGCCCCCACGCAAAGTACGCAAGTATGTGAACAAAGCCGTTTGCGTCACCGACGCCTGTCTACACCTACGCATTGTTAAAAAGCAAGTATATCCAGGGCTTGACCTTCTGTAGGTTAACATGATTAACAATGTGGAAGTCATCTGGTTATATAACTAGCTTGCTACCTGCTAACTATTAAAACAACATTTTTCTTTTAGGAGTTTGAAAACGTAAAATTAACTGCTGCTAGCAACGCAGCGGGACGAATATGTCACTCTCTACTGGTTGGGAAAATAACCCTCCCTCCCAACGAGATGATGGCTAACTTGAATGTCAGGCTGAAAGGGTGAAGTGAAATGAATTGGCAATTCCGTCCAATTATCAGGCTGTGAAAATATATAAATATAAAATATAAGCAGACAACTTAACGACCTGAGAAGTACTTCCTGCAGCAGGAGTAGTTTAATATTTATATAATGATGCTTTGATACTTTTGTACTCTGTCAAACCAAGCTAATTGCAGCCTTTGATTTCCATGAAAGGCATACAACAACCCTTTTACAGCTCCCTCTTACTACCCTCTACTAAAAATGATTGTTTCAGATAATATCACTACACAAACAAACAAATCAATACAAATAAACTTGTGCAATGTGTGACATTTGCGTACAAGTTAACAATGCACAGTTGTGTGAAAAATAAATAAATGATCATTTGTAGAAAATAAATGTAATCACATTATAATAAACTTAAATAACACCCAGATACAGCACCCTAAACAAGAGTTAAGAGTCTCACCCTTGACGGAAGCACTATGGTGATTGTGCAGCTGTGGCAATGACATTGCTCTGCCATTGTGTTCTGCTGGTTAACAGTATCACAGCTGCTAGGGAACATCAGATGGAGACTTGCTATAACCCAGGATGCATTACATTATATTTGGGCTGATTATAGCCAGAATTTGGCATCACAACTAAGATTGGACTTAACTGCAACTTTTGTGCACTGATAAGTATGAGGCTAGAGTCAGTGTCTTTCCCTCTCCTCTCGCACCGTGCGCACACAGGCAGGAATGAGATTGAGTTACTATGGTTACGAGGACACTCTGTGTCTCTGTCACTCTGAAACTTTGAGAAGACAGGGAGGTAGACCACACAGGAGGATAACAGGCAGACAGTACAGAAGGTAGAGTGGTAGATAAGCATCAGACTTTGTAGTAATGAGATGGTTTTGCCTCATTTCGATTCCATGTAAATATGTCAATTGAACTATTTTCCCTCTGGCGCTCCGAAACGGACGTGAGAAGTGTCAACACCATTCACCACAGTACAAATGTAGTGTACCTAAATTAAAGGCAACAAAACGACACCCTGTTTCACTCGGCATTTATTAATGCTAAAATAATACAGGCTACCATCAGCCGTAGGGTATGCCAAAGAAACTAACCTGGCTCAGCAGAGAGCTTCATGTGTTAACTTCTCTCGTTCTTTACCCTTCCCATCCCGATACTAACACACACACTTCCCCAGGCTAGCAGGAACAACAACAACTGCCCCTCTTAACTCTCTGCCAGTCGCAGGTAGGAAAATAAATATTTGACAGACTTCTACACATATTACACATTCACTGACAGCCATGACACATTCATGACCTCCTTTAATGTCGTCTATAGTTTTTTTTGTGCGTGTTTTTTTTAAAGTATCATTTCAGGCACGATTTCGGGACCAGAACCATTTTAAAAGTATCCATTTGGCACCAGAATCGTAAAAAAACCCAAACGACACCCAACCCTACTGTGAATGCATTCAATTAATTTATAAATTAATGACATTTGTCTTTATCTTCCAAACATTTGCAACTTTTGAACAGGCATTTGTAAATCCAGTTTGTGGATTGTGCATCTCAGTTCTCAGGATTTGCATTTTACACACACACACACACACACACACACACACACACACACACAGTTGTCGGACAAACATTCAGCAAGTGTGAATGAAAATTGACTTGTATCACTCAGCCATTAGCAAGTGATGCCGCCTGCTGACGATATCATTTCTGCATTATAAAGTAAGTGCATGCATCCTTTCTTGTTCTTTTTCATAAAAAATCATAGATAAGTAACGTGCATTCAGTATTTTAGTATGTTAATATGACACAGTGAGTATTGGTGTTTGTTTAGTTGGAGGATGCTTGTGGGCAACTTTCAGGTGGGCTTGCCAGCTCATCCTTTATATATTTAATTTATTCTTTCAGGTGGGTAAAAGTCTCAAACCACTTGACATTTACTTAGAAGAGTGCCCTTTCTAATAAGATTATTAAAAAAAGCAGCTCATGAAACTGCATGCTCTTACTTTGAAATGCAGAAATGACGTCAGCAGGTCATATGCTATCTGAAAATCGCCCAGTCATGAGTCGATCTTCATTCTGACTGACAGAATGTTTGTCTCAAAACTGTGTGTGTATAATGCAAACCCACAAACGCAAAAATTGAGATCCACAGATATAAACACAGTTACACACGGATTGTTCAGCTGTTCACAAAAATAATATTGAGACAAATTGATCTCCACAGCCACTTGGTCACTCACCACTGACTCACTTGTGACGACAACATGTAAATGAAGTCCAGAAAATTACACCAAATGTGTCACATCCAATACAATGTGTATGCACTTGGGTTTTCAGGTACATGTTTATGTACGTGGAATGGCCTTGTGTGTGTGGATATCTGTTTTTGTGAATGCCTCAGTGTCCTTGATACGATTGGACAGAGATTAGAGTGATCTGGCCACAGATGATGGCCTGTGATGACATTATACCCAGTGTGTGTGTGTGTTTGTGTGTGTGTGTGTTGAGGTTTCCTGGAGGACAATTACACGGTAAAAAGGATGGAGAAAGGAATGGCCTCTATCTCTCTGCCCTGAGGAGATGTGTGTGTGTGTGAGAGAGACAGAGAGAGAGATGTAAATACCTCTCCAGCAGTAAATTGTAGACTGGCTCACCCAACAACCCATTTACAATTGCATAGTACATGGCGCTGTCAATGTAAAGGTTACATCCTTCTTGACAATTGCAAATATGTATTTAGGGAGTACAGTATCTTCTTTTCTGAGATTTTGGTTGTTGTCTGATTGTTGACTTTAGATTGCAAACAGCTGCTAGTAGGTTTTTCTAAGACACAGATTTGCCAAAATGTAAACAAATTATAGGAAACATTGTCTATTTTTATGCTAGAGCGTGGTATTTCAATTTCATGCCAGGTGTAGTGTTGACCTATGAAATGATCCCTGCCTCTGTGTGGGCACATTCGCCTTACTTCTTTACTTCTAGTGTCCTGTATAGAAGGTTACTCTTTTACCACGTTCATCCACTTCCTCCATTGCTTTGTTATATACTCTCTTTGCTTTCTTTCCAACTTTCGGCATAAATGCAGAAAATAGTAGCTGTTTTGGACTCCCATTGGGGTGATGGAGGACAAAACATCACATTCATGACTCAGTCACCGCCAACGTCAAGGACCTCAAGTAAGAGTTTTAGTTAAATGATGCTATTCAGTTCAATTCAAATTAGCTTTTTTGGCATGAATGTGTAACAACAATACTGCCAAAGCATCATGCATACAACATAAGAACAATCAAATCCATATATTTCATTAAACAAGTAATTAAAGCGTAAAGTAATCAAAGCGTATGTGTGTTTGTGTTAAAAAAAAAAGAAAAGAAGATATATTTAAAATAAATAAATAAATAAATAAAACAGTAAGCGTGTGTGTGTGTTTGTGTGTGTGTGTGTTAAAAAATAATATATTAAAAATAAAATAAATAAGTGTGTGTGTGTTTGTGTGTGTGTGTGTGTGTGTTAAAAAATAAAAATATATAAAATAAATAAATAAATGAAACAGTAACGTGTGTATGTTTATATATTAATAGACACAAAATTATTTAAAAAAAATAATTAATTGATTAAAAAATAATAATAAAATAAAAAAATAAAAAATCAGTGTCAAATGTAAAAAAAAAACTATTACTATTAAAGCTATGACTTTCTTGCAGTTGTCCAAGTCAATTTTGCTGCGCAAGAATACATCCATGATAATATTGGCTAGCTTTCCAGTTGAAAAGCATGCACAGACAAACACACGAAAATACAGAGAAAAAAATGAAATACGACAGAACCCATTTTGTTGTTAGGTGCCTAGCAACAGTGTTCTTATAACGTGAATGCAAAACTTGAATGCCAGATGAATTCTCATACCACAAATATGACACACATCAATTAAATTTGAAGTAAGTAATGGGACCATTAAATTAAAATTACATTTATTGGAAGCCTTTGACTTATAGAATAGAAGAGATGAAATGGTGCATTTTTGACAACAGCCACTTCACGGCGCTGCGGTTGAGCTACTGCCATTTTGGACTGAAAACGCCAATGAGACAACAGCACAGAACCCACAGACAGAGCCCAAAAAAGATTAATTTCACATTAGTGGAACTGTATGAAATGTTATGATGTAACAACACACATATACAAAGGTATGATTTAATGTGGTCTCATTTTGGTTTGTTGTGGTATGACTGAAAGAGTGCTGGTAAACAGAGCTAAACAGTTGACAATGCACAATGACATCCTGCCGCACCCATTAAGTACTAATGGTGTTTTTTCTCAATTGTGAGGTGCTCCCAGAACTTAATAATGCACTAATGGTCTTACTGCTAATTTAAGTCACTACATCTCCAAGCACAAGACCATGGTTGAATTTCACTCTTCATGCACGTTTGTCGAAACAGAGCAGCTGATATTGATGAAGCAAGAGCAATAAGCTAGCGGACTAGCTGAAGAGCCTTCAGATCTAAATGGCGGAGGCGTACCTCTGCTGCTGCGTGCTGATGGTGCTATGGAACAATCTTTTAGCTTGTACTTCTTGTTAATCTTAAATTCTTTGGTTTGGAGGTGACTGAGTGTTGTGTGTTGTTTTGTAGCTATTATAGTAAAAGATATGGGCACTGGTATACTGTATGCAGAGCAGAAATCCGAGAGTAGACGTTGCACATGCACAGAAGAGAATGACTTAAGCTGGAGTATGTACTGTATATCTCAGTGCAAGCATAAGGTTTGAGCAGAAGCAAAGCAAATCTAAGAGGAAGCAGGGTTTTGAGGGATAGCATTACAAAATCTGAACGTGTCATGCTTTTAAATTGAAAGACCACGCACCTGAATAAAGATAGGAAAATAATCCCATAACAAATAGGCCACAGGCTAAAAAAATGAGGTATAGATAGTTTAAGCTTGATTGTTAAACATTCAGTTAGATATATCTGCAATAACTTTTCAAACCTTCCCTCCAGATCTGTTGTGCAGTGCAAGATAAAGCTTGACTGATGTTGCACAGGTGTTATTTTTACCTTGTAATCTGATATTGAAACCTGCACCGTGTGTGATTTGACAGTAGATGGAAAACCTAGTGCTGAAGTTTCAAAAGTGCATGTAATCTGTCCGAAAGAGTATTTCAGATTTTTTTCAAGCGCTGTCTAATGTTTTTCTATTGACATTTCATCTTTATTTTCATCTTCACCTGCTCCCACTGCATGCACAACTTATTATTATTAAATTATTTTGTGTATATATGTATATAAACACACACGCGCGCGCGCGCGCACACACACACACACACACACACACACACACACACACACACACACACACACACACACCCATTATATACACAATGTTCAATTTATAGGAAAACCATGCAATATATACATACAGATAGTAGCTTTACATGAAGGCTTGTTAGCATTTTTAGTTTCTTTTGTAACTTTATTTTGAATGTATAAATATATATGGATATATGTTTATTGTGAGAGCAATCATTCTTATTATTGGTGGCAGACGCTGAAGTAGTAATTTTATTACATGATCCATAGAAGTTCGTTTTTGATGTATGTTTTTTTGATAACAAATTTTTTGTGTTCAGGTTTTTACCTAAAATGTGATGTAGGAAAAAAAATGGAACAATTTTGATGCAGATGAATAAACAAGGTTAAATCATATGAGAAATAACTTTCATTAGAAAGACTGTCAGAAACATCTGAGAAAAGTGACTGATGGAGATAAATTGACAGGGAAAGAAAGAGAGATGGCAGAGATGGGGGCAACGATTGAACGAGGGACAATAAGGAAGGAGGGGCGGGGAAATAGAGGAGGGAAGATTGAATCAGAGGACAAGGTGAAGCGGTGTCGAATGGTAAAAGAGAAGGCAGATAAGTACTATTAGATAGAGAGGTAGAAAGCGAGATAACAGGAGAGAGTAAGGAAGATCTGGAAGTAGAGATGAAAGGGAGAGCAAAAAGGCTGATAAAAACCCATAAATAGATGATGGATAGGTAGATGGATGGAGATAAATGGATAGGTAGACATAGGTAATGGAACAGATAATGAGAGAATGCAAAAGGAGGAGGAAAAGATGAGGGTCACCAGAGGATAGAGGGATGATGGGAACAGAGGAGTGACAGAGGGAGGGAGCAATTAGGGGTCACTTCAGACAAATGGATGAGAAATGACCAAACGAGTAGTGAGGGGAGCAAAAGATGAGAAGAAAATGGGGTCAGTGGAGGTAAAATGGAAAGAGGAGAGGAGGAGGAAAATGCGGGGAAGATCCAAGGGGAGGTGAGATGATGGGAAGGTGGGTGGCAGAACAGAGAGAAGGGACTAGGGACAAGTGAGCGACCTGCAGCACAGCAAGGAGAGAGCGAGAGAGAGGGAGAAGACAGGTGAGGAATAAGCTGGAAAACCAGCTGTGAAAAGCAGAGAAAGAGGCAGAAGTAGATAAAATATTCCATCTCTGATCTGCAACATGGAGGGTAATGAGTAGATTTGTCCGCTGATAGATAAATCATAGAAACAGAAATTGAAGAAAAAGAGTAAAGACAACATGAAAATGTTACAATAATTACAGTATTTAATAAGCTGTCAATAACAAACACCGGCAGCTGCTGTGCCACTCATCATAAACTTTGGCTTTAAAACTTCATAAAACAAGACCCAAACAAAGACGCGCTGAACGCAAATAGGTTAGTAACCTGTGGTGAGTAAACATGTTTAGCTCAGCATTGGCCATCTAACGTTAGCTTGCTTCTTGCTTCAGCTACGACCGACGAGAGGTTTACTCCGACTGTCATTCGTTGATGACTCGATGAAAAGATGAATGAGCGTTTGTTTACTTGCCAAACTTGTGGTGGTCGATTAACGTAATCATTACGTCCCGCTGGCTGCCATCACGTTAATTATAACCGTTGGCTAGAAAGAGGTGACAGGTTTATTGTTGATCATGTAATGTTACAGTTTTATTTAGTTATAACGTTACACTGGTTTGAGAGTCAGGAGGATGTGTTGACTTACAGTAGTTTATAAGCTGTCATTAACTGCATTGCACAGGTTGTGCTCTGTAACAAACAGAAAAAACAGGTTACAGCTTTATTGTTGACTATGTAACTTTACAGATTTATTTAGTTATAACTTAAACTGGGCTTGAGAGTCTGGGGAGTGTGTTGACTTACAGTATTTAATAAGCTGTCAATAATTGTAGAAGCATTGTACATTAGGCTACATGGTTGTGCTCTGTAAGTTAAAAACAGGTTACAGGTTTATTGTTTATTACGCAATGTCACAGTTTTATTTAGTTAACGTTACACTGGATTTAAGAGTCTGGGGAGTGTGTTGACTTACAGTATTTAATAAGCTGTCAATAATTGCATTGCACATTACATGGTTGTGCTATGTAAATGAAAAACAGGTTACAGTCACAGAATTCCTTATAGCCATGCAGTTTTATTAGTAACCTGGATTGAACGCAGCAGGTGATACAGCATTCGTAATAACCACACGAGACTTGAGACTTGACTTGGACTCTTGCTCAGAGACTTGAGACTTGGACTCTAGCTCAAAGACTTGTGAGCATCTCTGGTCCTCAACAGAAAAATGACAATATTGTTCCATGTGAAACCAAGTGAATGTTGAGTTATTTTGAGTTTTAAGTTAAATAGCATTACTGACTTTTGCCACGTGACTTCCTTGACTTCTGTTAGATGACTTATGTATTTTGCTTAGGCCTACTTTAATCCAAACCATGATGTTTTCCTAAACCTTACAAAGTAGTTACTGTTGCCTAAACCAAACCAAACTGCGACTGTTTCACAACATTAACCATGTGTTTTATGTCATGTGACGTAGGTCACTTGCGTCATGTTTGGAGGCATGCTAATTTAGAAAATGCTCATATGTGTCGTTTTGGGAGGCATGGGTAAATGAGCTATTTTTTCATTTAAGTTGGGAGACTTGTTGACTATTGGATGGATTGCCATGAAATTTGCTTCAGACCTTCATGTTCCCCTCAGAATGAATTGTAAAACTTTGGTGATCCCTTAACTTTTCATTTAGCGCCACCATCAGGTCAAAACTTTAATTTCTTCAATACTTTATGACAAATATGTGTAAATAATATTGAAATTCCCATGCGCCTCAGCTGTACTTCATGTTTAAAGCTAAGTATAAACAGTTAGCACGCTAACATGCTAGGATGGTTGGCATGGTACACATTAGGCTACACCTGCCCAACATCAATATGTCAACATTGCCATTGCCTATGAGCTATTTTTGGTGTTTCTCAAGGTGGACATGTAGACCTGTCAAACTTTGGTGTCAATTACAGTACAACCCTAATATTGGCTACTTTCCATGTAGGTGTGCTATTTCAGAGTATCCAGACTTATTAACAAACCTAATCATGACAATGACATGTTTAATCTTGTTAATGTTAAGTCCCACCTCTGCCATTAGACATTAATGGCAGTGTGATGTGTTACTTTGAAGGGACAGCAATTTTACACTATTATACAAGCTGTACTCACTACTGTGCATTGTAGCAAAGTGTCATTTCTTCAGTGTTGTTACATGAAAAGATATAATCAAATATTTACAAAAATGTGAGGGTGTACTCACTTTTATGAGATACTGTACATTCAATTACAACTTTTCTACTTCAGTGATAAGTGTTTATTTTGCTTTTCTGAATGAATGAACATTCGAAATGAACATTACTCACCCAGGCTGTCTTTTTCTGCAAATAACAGTAACGATTGGATGGAAAACCAAGCTAGTCTTCGCACTGAGGTTTTAATGACAGTAGCCTAGAGCAGTGATTCTCAAACTTTTTAAGTATTTCCACAGCCCTGTCAGATGAACTCAAGTACCTCTTCATTGATATGACATGACTACGACGTGCAATATCACTAAGAATGTTCAGTAGGTGAGTTAATATGCAGGCTGCCATCAAATTTCAAACTTCCATATACAGTAGTTTTGGCAAGAAATAATCCCAAAGCACTATGCTGTGCTGTATCTGGGAAAGGATGACAAAATGTTTTTTAATAAACAAAATATAACAGTATGAGCACAGTGTGAGTCTCAGCAGGGTGACAGAAATATAAGTAAGGATAAAAAGAGCCTGAAAGACAGGAGTACAGAGGATAAACAGGGAAAACATAAATGGAGAAGGTCGAGAGGAATGAGTGATGCAGGACGACAAGGTAGAGATAAGAATAGAAAGTGGGAGCTAAGAACACTGTCTCTCCAGCTTTCAATTTTTTTTCTATTTCAGCCGTGCGATGGCTTTAATTTTCCTCTCTCCCCTTCTCTGTTTCAAGCTCTCCTTGTCCTTCCATCTTAGTCTTCCTCCCTCCAGACCCCTTTGCATTATAGCTAAACCGTTCATTGATCCCTCTCTAAACAAACACACATATGGATTCAGCACAGCAATACACCACTGGGGCCAACTGCTTCATTGTTCCTGTGTGTGCGTATGTGTGTGTATGTGTGCGTGTGCGTATGCTGACAGAAACCAAGGGAGAGAGCATGTGAACCACAGTTAGTAGTCTGTCTGTCTGTCTGTCTGTCTGTCTGTCTGTCTGTCTGTCTGTCTGTCTGTGTGTGTGTGTGTGTGTGTGTGTGTGTGTGTGTGTGTGTGAAACAGGCAAGAGATAAATCACTCTTAGTCCCCCCCTAGTGTGTAAGAGTGTTTGCGAGTGTGTGACAGCCTCAATGTAAGCAGCTTCTCTCCTAACACCTAAAGTCAGAGGGGACATCTTAGCATTTGGAGAGGTCCGGAATCCAAGCCAGACACACACACACTCAGAAACATACACAGGTGGTACTACTAAATAAGCCCCTCTCAGGATGCGCCAATCTTATTTTCCCTGGCTGCTGCACACGCTCACACAAAACAAATGCGTGGAGAGCTTCTCCTCTCAACCACTGTCTTATTTTCAGTTACTGCAGCTCGTATAGACACACACACACAAAAACACATACACAAATAGACTACAAAACAACTTGATCTGTGAACAAACACACACTCAGCGGTATACAGTATGCATGAGCACACACGCTGGAGGAGCTATACAGAGTGATTTATGGTATGCTGTTAATGTCTTTCACTTTTTCTTTTTCTTTTTTAGGATATAAACAGCAGTGACTGATAGGTTGATTTAAATCTCTCATTATTAATTCCTCTTTATTCTCTTTGTCTTTCCTCCGGGTCACAAGTACTGAATGTCTCCTGCTGACTGATTGAATCATCATTGTTGAAAATTGCATGTGAGACGAGGTGTTCAGTGGACTAGAGGCGAGAGGAGGAGTCATGGCAAGCTGCTAGCAGGGTGAAAATAATACCAACCATGGCAAAATGGCTCCTGTCTTTTTGATAAGCCTCATTATGGGTTACTCCTGATCGATGACTGATTTAGAGACCATATTTTGTAAGTTTACAACACGACACATTTCAGTGCAAAGCCAATTAGATTTGATTCGGATTTGATCTTTTTACTTGTTCATGAAAGTATAAGTGTATTCGTTTTAACTTAAAAACATCAACATCTTAATTTGTTATTCCTTTTCATTTTCATTTCAAGAACTAAACCAACATCTGCTGGTAATGTATGCCATTAAATTGGGCTGTGATACACCAGCTAGCTCTTTAGCTAGTCCCCAAGGAGGATACATTTTCCACTGAAATGCTGCAGACTATGATTTACTTCTGTTCCAGGGTAGGAGTACTTTTGGTATCATCAACAATGCTGTATGAGCACACATACTAAATAATATATATTTGCATTCAAAGGGAAAGAATTCTGGGCCAGTGTAAAGTAAAATAAAAGTAAAAATATAGCCGCGAGCGGCAATGATCAGGATCCAAGCAAATCGTGAAAAACACAACATTTGACATTTTCAGAGGAGAAGAACAGATGCAGATAGATTGAGAGATTAAAGTGATGAAAGAATTTGGACTTTGAAATAATTGGGGAAGCGAAAACTTGAATTTTACAGCATCACCTTGAGATCAGAGAGTGTCATAATATGTACCTGACTACTGGGTGAAATGTTCAACCCACCTATGACATTTTGTGTTTCAAAGGTTTAAAGTTTAAGCTGCGCTCTTACGTCCCAGGCTTGTCTAGGGGTGTGGGACGAACAAAAGATAAATAAACCAGGTGGAAAAACCAAAGGAGGACTCAAAACAGCGCCAAGTTAATATATTTATTCTTAATCAAAACAAAAGGCGTTTAATCAACAAAAGGCGATCTCTGCCCACACCAGAGACGTTGCGGCTTAGGCCTATATAACGTAAATAAACAACATAAGATACAACACAGTGGACCACACAGTCTCCGCCGAGCTGACGGCTGCCTCCACGGAGTGTCCGACCTTACGGCGCGCAGAGAAGTTGCAAGTGGCCCCCCACGCCGGTCACGTCCTATAAGCCACACAGTAAATCACACAGTCTAACGTGGGGAACCACGGAAGGATAAGGGAGTGAATGAGCTGACGACGAGTGAGAAGTGAGACCGAGAGCACTCCACTGGCTCTGCTTACGTGGACCACTAATTGCCTCTGATCGGCCCCAGCAGTGAGCTCCACCCAGCGTCACACTCAGCGGGTACAGGTACACACCTGCAGGGGAGAGACAGACACACCCACAGCAACACAAATACGGCACACAGACCTCACGGGTCATAACATTTTTTCAGGCAGAGAAAAATAAGAAGAAAGTGCCAATCCAAATGGAACTTAGAATCTCTATGATCTGAACAATCCTAATTGTTAGCAAGTCTGACTCATTTACCTGGGATTTGAGCCCTGGAACTTCAGCTCTCCAGAGTAGATGACTTACTGACTAAGCTACTGGTGAGAGGCTGTTTCCATACAACTTCTCACAAGTTGAGGTAGTGATGTCACATGTGCCAGACACGGATAGATTTGTCAGTTTGAACTTAAAACACTGAAAAAATCACACTTTATTCTGTCGGATTTGGGTGTGTTGTGAATTATTTTGGTGGCATTTGATCCAAAATTGAGTTAAAAAGAAAATGTTGTGCATACTGTACAAGTTACAGCAAGATACTGAATATCACTTCAGACTCACCGCTTGACCTATCTGAAAACCCTTTTAAACACTTGTTATTGGCCATCTGGAGAATGACTCTGTCGAGTTTGGTAGCGTTTGAAGAAAGACTTGTGGAGACATAGATGTTAATTAAATTAGCATATTCAGAAAAAATATAGAGTGACTGACTTCTGAATTGACCATAAGTTGCAGTGAGACAAACGTTTGGCACAAATCAGTGAATGTGCTGAAAAAAGTTTCAGCTCTCTAGGACGTACAGGTGATTTGTTTTAGATTTTTTGATGTTAGGAATGAGAAATGTCTAGAAATTTCTTGTAATAAGCCACACCCTCTTTGGGCAATCATTACCAAATTTTATACATCAACTGAGCAGTAACTCTAGATCTTACAAACCAAATTTTGTAAGAATCCATCCAGCGAATTACGTGGTATAAACATTGTACAAGTGTAGGGCCGCCTAATGGAAGAATATCCCAGGACGCTCAGCGAAGCTTGGGCCGAGCATCTGAACAAACGTGTCAAGTTTGGTTATAATAGCTTAAGCCAATTTTGACTTATGGGCATTTACAGTGGGTACGGAAAGTATTCAGACCCCTTTAAATTTTTCACTCTTTGTTTCATTGCAGCCATTTTCCAAAAATCAAAAAAGTTCATTTTATTTCTCAGTAATGTACACTCAGCACCCCATCTTGACAGAAAAAAACAGAAATGTAGAAATTTTTGCAAATTTATTAAAAAAGAAAATCTGAAATATCACATGGTCATAAGTATTTAGACCCTTTGCCGTGACACTCATATTTAACTCAGGTGCTGTCTATTTCTTCTGATCATCCTTGAGATGGTTCTACACCTTCATTTGAGTCCAGCTGTGTTTGATTATACTGATTGGACTTGATTAGGAAAGCCACACACCTGTCTATATAAGACCTTACAGCTCACAGTGCATGTCAGAGCAAATGAGAATCATGAGGTCAAAGGAACTGCCTGAAGAGCTCAGAGACAGAATTGTGACAAGGCACAGATCTGGCCAAGGTTACAAAAAAATT